>NC_035449.2:55813915-56118915 GCF_002127325.2 Helianthus annuus | reverse complement strand
GGAAACCCTAATTAAGTTTAGTATGATTAATTAATCAGTTAATCAATATTAATTAAGCTAACAAGATTAATTAAGCTAAGTAAGGTCTATTAAAAATAGATATATATGAGGTCGTATAAGAACGTTTAATATTAATAATAAAATATATTATTTTTTTTTCCTTACTCCGTTTTTAATGAAACTTAGGTTAAAACGTAGATAAAAATATGCTCGTTCTAAAGACATATTCGTCGTTTTGTAAAACGTTATATTTTAAAAGTTATACAAGAAAAACGAGTTAAGCAGCTGAAATAAAATAACTAAGCTAGCTAGCTAGCACGTCAAGCTAGCTAGCAAGCACGTCACTTACATCCCACATCGAACAGAATATGAAATTGAGCTGCCTGCCTGCTTGCTATAAATAAGAAGCTTAGGATTCATTTTTCTTTGCTCAATTCTTTTCTTCTTCTCTCTATACGTTGGTGTTCTAACCAATAATTACTCGATCGCTATTACGATTGAGTTCCCGGGATTAATATATCCAAGGAATGCCTAAGTGCCGCCCACATTGGGTTATGCTTTATCGATCGTCGGTAATCCGATGAATGAGCCGAAGCATTGTACTTTATCGTTGTCGATAAATTCGATAATGAGCTGAAGTACTATACTTTATCGTTTGTCATTTTGATAAATGAGCCGAAGTATTGCACTTAGACATTCATTAGAAATTGATCTCGGGAAATTATCGTAATTGCTGTGTCGATCATTAACCCGGTTTTTATGAAATTCATTAAGGTTCGAATTTCATGACTACCGTTAAGGTTTGATTTGGGTTTTACACCAATACGTATTCTATTCTGTTAAACCACCAAAAACACTCCCAACTACCCCCTTACAATCAAACAAACTATAAAATCATCAGAAGATCCAGAATAATAAAGTACATGCTTAATTATCGGGAAAAGTAGAATCAAGAAGTTTGTTAACTCAATCCTGCATGATGATTTGTGAGTTATTCTCTTTTTATAAATTCTTTTATCACAGTTTGTGATTATTTACAATACTCCAAATTATTTTCAGAATTATAACTTACAGTGATTAAGTTTATGTGAATCACCAAATTACAGCCGGTATGTGGGGTATTGTGCACATTACTTGATAATCGTCACCATTGGGGCAGCCATTGGGTGATATGACCATAATCACAGATACCATTGGACGTATGGGCCAATGGATCGAGTGGTAAAGTACTGTGGGTAGTTGGTTGATATCAGGAAACATTGTAAAAGATCTTACCACTGTGAATTATAATAAATGTGTCATTTTCCAGTAACTAGAATAATTCACTCAGTATTTCCCGCTGACAAAATCTTTTTAAAACGCGTTTCAGGTAATTACAATAGATTGGAGTAAGGATTGGATCCGACACTGAAGGACTTCAAGAAGTGGCTTATTTTATTAATTAAATCAAATTAAGAAATATTGTTTTTATTAAAAGCTACCTTTGTAAAACTTGGAATTTATTCCATCCATTTAAATAAAAATCCGGTGTTTCTAAACTCTGATATTTTTCCTAACTCACGGTCCTGATGAAATTCCGCTGCAATGTTTTTCAAAATAATCACCGGTACCACTGAACTGCTCACGGCACCGATTCCGGCTAGATGGGGTCGGGGGTCGTGACAGAAGGTGGTATCAGAGCTAAGCCACTACTTTAAGCCTATAAGTGTTGTGATAACAATACTTAAGCTTAAATAAAAGAGTTAGGAGATTACTATTAACTTAACTGGTAGCACATCTGATAGCATTTAGACTTGAACATAAGAAAAGATGCCTTAGTATAAGCTAAGCCACTTGTTTATGCAAATAGGTGTTATAATAATACCTAAGCTTAAACGAAAAATTAGAAACTTAATATTATTTGATAGCACTCTGAATGATATTTAGACTCGAACTTAAGAATTTTGTCTTAATATAAGCTTCAAGATAAAATTACTTATATGAGTATAAAGAAGTATAATTGTTATTCAATAAGAATAACGACTAGCAGGCAATAGCATTTAATTGCTACTTATTCTTGCTTATTGATATTATTTGGTCTAGAATAAGATATGTTATGAGAATATAAATCTCCTTGATTCTGGATAAAAGTCCTAATAAAAGAGACAGTTTTAAAATCTTGGAAAGATACTATTTATGGGAAATAGAAAAATTTTCTCCGGCAAAACTGGGTATAGAGTAGCAGACTCTCCAGCATGTCCGGATATACTGAAATTACCGCTCCGGCGCGAACCGGATAAGACGGGATAAATGGTATGTCAAACCAGTAACAAGATTTCCCTAAATAGTATCATGACCAAATATCTGACTGGTTTTTGGAAATATGAATCTATTATATACCTTTAACCCTATGAATGGTATGTATATTACAACATGTGAAATATATAATATAGATATGTATATCTATAAGGAATTCCAAAAGTCAATTAAGAATAAAGCACAAGCATATGTATATAGATTTCTTTATCAGGAATCTTTCGCATATATCTTTAATTTTGATGTCAAACATTCTTCGTTTGATCATCTACCTCGTAACTCATGCAACAAAATAATACTGGAAACCCATTAAGTTGGGACACCATCAAAAATATAAGAATTACCAATACGTTA
This sequence comes from Helianthus annuus, assembly GCF_002127325.2. NCBI lineage: Eukaryota > Viridiplantae > Streptophyta > Magnoliopsida > Asterales > Asteraceae > Helianthus > Helianthus annuus. The sequence goes on along the minus strand of NC_035449.2, from coordinate 56,116,266 downwards.
CCATAAATTATTAACGCCATAAATTATGAACGCAAGTAAGACATATGTCAAGTTGTGCTAATGCACAAGAAAACATATGAAACTTGAAATTATACGTCCACAGACGTCAAAGTTTATCACACACAAACCTCCAAGGCAAGACCTTTGAAAAATATAAATTAGGCACGATGACACCAATATTAATTCCGTCGGTAAAAAAATACTACTAATCAAAAAGCGGTATTTTGCCACATGATCTTACAAAACAATCAAAATCTCGCTGAGGTACGTTGGAACAACATTTCACAAACATCGGTACATAGTTTAACCTGAGTCATAATTATTAGTACTACAAAAGAAGTCATATAGTTTTGCACATTCCCTATTCCATTTCACTTCATTCGACATTCTCTGATAATGTCATTAAACAAATAAGTTATCACACGAAATTCCAGATAAAGCTCTTATATTTCTTTCGTTACAATTCTGACTTCTGCCTATAAAGAATTGACTTTCGTGTTTTTACTTCCTCTAATAGTCATCATACCATGAGGATTTCTTTCATAGTAGCAAATATTGATCTATTTCATTTCTTGGTAAATCCACACTTTACACATGCACTGTTTGTTGCGCATGTGGTTCGTTTGATTTATAAAGACCCCTGGAGGGCTTCATTCCAATTTATTATTTTTATCAAAAGTTCAAATATCATATCACTATACTTAATCTTTGCATTTATAAACCACGTTTATTGCAAAACGTTGACTCTTTGATATTGAGTCAATAAGTTTCTTGAAAAACTCAATTTCCTTTAGTATACATGGTTTTTGTTGTAAACATATCCCAAAATTTTATTAATACATGAATTCGTTTTTCAATTGTGTGAACCTGCTCGCATCATGTATTCAATTCAAAGTCCCATATGATGGATTGAAGCCATCATATTCAAAATAGTCCCGACAAGCACTTTAATTCTCTTGAACCATAGCATGCTTGTTAGTCTTCGAATTCATCAAGACATTTATTTGATTACAATCACCTTGTGGTGACATTTTTCACAACATTTGAAAATTTCGCTGATCTCGTTTAAATTATTTATTTTTAGTAAATATTTAAATATTAATAACAGTAGGTATTAACATTATTTTAAGGGTATTATCAAGACAGATATTGGATAGCGCAGCCTTAGTTAGGTATGGACTGATCACCTATGCTTAAACAAGGCAGTACTAACCAATATCCAACAATGATAATAACTATTTAATATAAATTAAGTCATCATACTTATTTAGTAAATTTCAATTATATATACAAATATTTTTATAGAAATATATATATATATATATACTTCGTACTGTGAAGAGAAAACATATTTTCATAAAACAAATAAAGAGATGAATAAAATTATCTAAATAATCGCCTAAATATTCATAAACAAGACATGTTATAAATAAATTTTTGGTTAATATTTCACAACTATTAAATACTTATAGAAATATTCCTTTATAATATGTACATATTTATCGAATGTCATTTACGCAAGCCAATATTTAAGTATGCTTGATATTAAAATAAACATTTATTATTCTACTTTCATGATACCCTAATCTTATAGTAAACATACTTGATTTTAAAAATAATAATCATGAGTTCTACGATATTGGGTAAACCTATTTATAAAACATATATTATTATTATTACAGGTTTTGATATTTTAAACCTATCTATATTTATGTATTATTCTACTTTATGATAACATAGAAAGAAAAGGTATTTAGTAAATCAAAATATTCCCTATCTTTAAAATCAAACATTTTGATTAAAATCATCTGAATACAATTTTGTATTAAGACAAAAATACTCTAACTTTATTATCTTTTCATGTATTCTTACAAATCACCCATCTCAGCACATTGATTTTCTCGTATCATAATTCAATATTTGCCGAATCATTTTCATGGTTTCATTTCATTTTTAATTGGTCAATCTTAAGTCTTCCTTAGGTACCAATCAAGGTAAGGTTCCTTCTAACAAAGAATTTTACTAAATTCCAAAAAGTTCTTCACATTCATTTTAAGAATCTATAGATCATATATCTTTTGGCTTAAACCCAATCACCTTGAAAAAACTATACCATTTCATCTCATTCGTTTGAACATTTCATCTTTTGATATATCTAGATTCGCTTCCTTGAAACTCACAATTTAGAAAACGGTGAATTTATTCGGTCATCATTATTGAATTCTTTCAAATCATTACAAACGCTTTGTAGCATCCAAATAGAGTTGTAGCCTGTGTTAAACCCTATTCATGAGTCATTTGTTTGATTCGTCATTTTATTAGTACAATTATGTACTCAGATTACAATACACTAAATCCTGTCGTCCATTACCATTTAAGTAAACAATACTGATTTTCGAATAATCATTAACAAATCATTTTCCATACTCCCATTCACAAATAGATCGAATCGGAATCTCCCTCAATTGATTAAAGTAAGTTCATTTTGAATATTAAATCCAACTGTTTCTATAAATCATTTTTATTTTTAAAATGTCCATACCCCTCAAAATATCTTTTGATTCCATTCAACGCTATATTATTCCTCTTACTTAAAAGAAGAAACCTAACCCCAAGAAAATATCATAGTTCAAATCTCGAGGACGAGATTTTTATTAAGGTGGGGAGAATGTAACAACCCTCACAAAAAAAAAAAATTAATATTTAGTATGATAATTATGCAATAAGGAAACCCTAATTAAGTTTAGTATGATTAATTAATCAGTTAATCAATATTAATTAAGCTAACAAGATTAATTAAGCTAAGTAAGGTCTATTAAAAATAGATATATATGAGGTCGTATAAGAACGTTTAATATTAATAATAAAATATATTATTTTTTTTTCCTTACTCCGTTTTTAATGAAACTTAGGTTAAAACGTAGATAAAAATATGCTCGTTCTAAAGACATATTCGTCGTTTTGTAAAACGTTATATTTTAAAAGTTATACAAGAAAAACGAGTTAAGCAGCTGAAATAAAATAACTAAGCTAGCTAGCTAGCACGTCAAGCTAGCTAGCAAGCACGTCACTTACATCCCACATCGAACAGAATATGAAATTGAGCTGCCTGCCTGCTTGCTATAAATAAGAAGCTTAGGATTCATTTTTCTTTGCTCAATTCTTTTCTTCTTCTCTCTATACGTTGGTGTTCTAACCAATAATTACTCGATCGCTATTACGATTGAGTTCCCGGGATTAATATATCCAAGGAATGCCTAAGTGCCGCCCACATTGGGTTATGCTTTATCGATCGTCGGTAATCCGATGAATGAGCCGAAGCATTGTACTTTATCGTTGTCGATAAATTCGATAATGAGCCGAAGTACTATACTTTATCGTTTGTCATTTTGATAAATGAGCCGAAGTATTGCACTTAGACATTCATTAGAAATTGATCTCGGGAAATTATCGTAATTGCTGTGTCGATCATTAACCCGGTTTTTATGAAATTCATTAAGGTTCGAATTTCATGACTACCGTTAAGGTTTGATTTGGGTTTTACACCAATACGTATTCTATTCTGTTAAACCACCAAAAACACTCCCAACTACCCCCTTACAATCAAACAAACTATAAAATCATCAGAAGATCCAGAATAATAAAGTACATGCTTAATTATCGGGAAAAGTAGAATCAAGAAGTTTGTTAACTCAATCCTGCATGATGATTTGTGAGTTATTCTCTTTTTATAAATTCTTTTATCACAGTTTGTGATTATTTACAATACTCCAAATTATTTTCAGAATTATAACTTACAGTGATTAAGTTTATGTGAATCACCAAATTACAGCCGGTATGTGGGGTATTGTGCACATTACTTGATAATCGTCACCATTGGGGCAGCCATTGGGTGATATGACCATAATCACAGATACCATTGGACGTATGGGCCAATGGATCGAGTGGTAAAGTACTGTGGGTAGTTGGTTGATATCAGGAAACATTGTAAAAGATCTTACCACTGTGAATTATAATAAATGTGTCATTTTCCAGTAACTAGAATAATTCACTCAGTATTTCCCGCTGACAAAATCTTTTTAAAACGCGTTTCAGGTAATTACAATAGATTGGAGTAAGGATTGGATCCGACACTGAAGGACTTCAAGAAGTGGCTTATTTTATTAATTAAATCAAATTAAGAAATATTGTTTTTATTAAAAGCTACCTTTGTAAAACTTGGAATTTATTCCATCCATTTAAATAAAAATCCGGTGTTTCTAAACTCTGATATTTTTCCTAACTCACGGTCCTGATGAAATTCCGCTGCAATGTTTTTCAAAATAATCACCGGTACCACTGAACTGCTCACGGCACCGATTCCGGCTAGATGGGGTCGGGGGTCGTGACAAAAAGTTAGTTAAAAAAACCACAGATGACAAAGCTTTCACTGAATGGATTCTTCTCTGAGGTGGTTATCTCTATAATCTTTTGCTGAATGATTTGGACGAATATTCAAGAAAAAGAGACTGATGACAGTGATATGTCATCATGTGAGCTTTGTTCTTGATAAATATATGCATGGCATGAAGGGATCAACACAAGTGTAAAATGCTATTTTGGACTCCATTATTATAAATAGCATTCAAGCAAGAGTTGATCTTTAATGACATGCCACCAAACAAGAATATCACACCAAAAAACATGATGCCACTAACAAGCTTTGTCTAAAAAAGATGGGGTTTATGAAGGAAAGTTGGCATCTAGCTAAGGTATTCAAAGGTTCAAAACGCAAAAACAAATTCAAGAAGAAGAGGCTGATGACAGTGAAGATCTGGATGAGAATTTAGATTACCATTTTTAATTTTTTTTCTTTTTCATTTTCTATTGTTTTGTTATATAATTATCCGTTGTTTGTTATCTAATTCTCTACAAATAGAATACATTATTATATAAAATGCCAAAAACTATAAACATCAAAACGCTAATAGTATGAAACTGTGAGAATGGGTGCTGGCAAAGCACCTTGTCAATGTATTAAATGCCAAAAAAATTGACTAAACGCCATAAAAAACATTTGGTCTTTTTGTAATCTTATGAAAATATTAATGACTAAGGTGAAAAGTTGTTTGTTCAAAACGACGATAATTTTCCAAGATTGAATGAAAGTTATTGTGTCGAAATGCCTAAGGTCAAACAGACCTAGGCTAACTTGTTCAAGTGATTGACTTAGTTGAATGTGTAGGTGCTCAAGAAATCTGAATGTCATCAAAATGGAGCAAAGAGCAGCCTGGCACGAGAGGAGGAGGCTGTTGTACCCTGCGTCTAAAATAGGGAGTTTGTTTGTTTCTGTACATGAATAAACCATATTTCAAAAACCCTAAAAATTGAAAAATTAAAAAACCAAAAATATGTTTTTATTTTGTCAAAAACTTGAAAAATCAAAAATATGTTTGTTTTTAAATTTTGTTAAAAAAATTCAAAAATTTACAAAAATATGTTACGTGAGTACGCCGAAACCCTCACTGTAACAACTGTCACGAAAATCCACTAATTAGGATGGTAATTAGCTATTAAGGAAACCCTAATTGAGAAACCCAAGTGATTCTGCACAAACCCTAAAATTTTCAGAATTTTCAGAATCAGGATCAGGGCCCCTAAAACTCAGGAGGGGATAAACCCTAGCCAACGATTATCTTCATAACTAATTATAAAAATCGAATTTTAAGAAACTGACAACACAGCAAGCCTACACGCACGAAGGGCTACTCTATGAAAATAGGGTGGTCACTCGCGTATCGCGACGCCTAAGGGGGCACCCCCTCGCGCTACGCGACGGTGTCAAAATTTCAGTATAAATAGCAGGGGTTGGGACTTGAATTTTGGCACTTGAACGACGAAAATCGGAGTTACGTAGGTCGAGTTATAAGCAAAACAGTCCAACACACACACACAATTATCGAATCGCTGCCGCAGAACAGGGTAATTACTCGATCGCTATTACGATTCAGTTTCCGGAATCAATACATTCAAAGAATGTCTAAGTGCCGCCCACATTGGGCTATGCTTTATCGTTGTCGATAATTCGATAATGAGCCGAAGCATTGTACTTTGTCGTTGTCGATAATTCGATATACGAGTTGAAGTACTATACTTTATCGTTTGTCATTTTGATAAATGAGCCGAAGTATTGCACTTGGACATTCATTGTCAAAATTGATCTCGGGGAATTATCGTAACTGCTGTATTGATCACTAATCCTGTTTTGTGTGCATTATTGTTAAATTAGAAATAATCAAGGCTAATCAGTAGGCTTATACACTGCTCGTTAAAACTGCAATGTGAGTCATTCTTCTTTTTATCAACTATTTTACAATACTCCAAATTATTTTCAAAGTGTTATAATTACAGGGACTAAGTCGTGGATATTTTGATTTATTGGTTAGTGGGGTATTGTGCACATTACTATTTCTCCCAGTTAGGTTCATTGACCTACTAGGGAGAAACGTCACTATTAGAGTTCATTAACCTAATAGTGGTATGACCATCGTCACCATTGTGACTTGTCACCATTGTGACAGAAAGCCAGATAAAAATAAGATATGAACCATTGTAATCGCTCTTATGCTGTAATTTATAACTATGAGTCATTTCCTAAAAACTGAATGAACTCACTCAGTATTTCCCCGCTGACAAAACCTTTTTCAAACATGTTTCAGGTAATCTGTTGTGAGCAAAGAAAAGTGCCAGGAAGCACTACCAGCTTAGAAAAGTGGCTCAGTGTAAATAAATAAAGAAACATGTTTTGGAAAATAAAGATTTCCATTGAAATCACATTATTGTAAATTATTGGGTTTTATCCCTAAATTATATAATGAGCAGTTTTACTACTAAAGATCCTGTTTTAAAAAGACTTCCGCTGTCGCCTAAATTAAATACCGCAGGATTTCTGTTCCGCGGCTCCTGAAACGGGTCAAACCGGGTCGGGGGCCGTGACAAAAATAAGGTGGTATCAGAGCCACTTCTCAAGCCACTGATTTAAGCCAATTAAGTATTTAGAAAATACTTAATTTCCATTAATTGCTATTTTGTGATTATTTATTTATTTATTGACTAATTGTGTACAGTATGAGCAGATCTTTATATGCTAGTCAATGTAGTAAGTCATACAAATTCTTAAATAATTTGATTCAAGTATTAGTACCTTTATTATCTACAATCTAGAAGTCTTATCAAGAAAATCATAAAATTTTGAAATAAAACCTCGTATGATGTAAATTTCAGTGATACCCAGTAGGAACTAATATTTAAAAAGTTTTCTATAAATTTTATGAATTCTGACTATGTCTATTTTTGCTAAACAGCATGAGTAACTTGTCTGAGGCCCTTCAGAATTTAAATCTCTATCCAGTAAGAGTAGAAGTTTCCAGAGATTTCAATAGGTATATACTAGATGTAGAAGAACCTATAGAATTCGATGCTTTACCTCTCGAGAAACCCAAGCCCAAGGAAATAGAAATTGGGGAAAGTTTTAGGCAAATTGAAAAGTTACCATCTCAGGAAGAGTTAGATTTTATAATGGCAAGCCATAATACTATTAATGAAAATATTTTTAATCGCTCTCTTGAAACACCGTTACCAATGAACTTAGAACCATCTATTCCAAACCCTTCAATCCACTCGCAAATAAACGAATGGTTAGTTAATGAAATACAGTTACAAAACCATCCCTATAAGCTTTTTCCTCAAGTTCCATCTAGAACCTTTACCAAATCCACCAATAAGTAACAAGAATAAGGCTGAACTTCGCTTTGGTAAAGAACTAATGGATACTGGGAATAGGATCCAAGAGATTAGGAGACAGATCTCCTGGAACTACGATAAGAGGGAACACAAGTTACTAGAATATCATTGACAAAAAGAATAGAGGATTTATGAAACTGTTATTATGTAGTAATAATAATAGTAAAATCAGTATGTGTAAGATAAATAATAAAACGGTTGTATATAGAAGCATGAAATTTTAGAAAATTTACAAAATTTTGTTCGTATACGTGATTATGTGCAATTAAGTTTGATATTGGATTATTTCTTGTATACTAATTATTTATCTATAACTTAGTTGTCAAATGGAAAACGCTAATAATGAACCAGTTAATGAGGTTAATGATTCTGAGCAACAACCGGGGGATCAATACATGACTAGGCAGGATATAGAAAATATCGTTGCTCAAGGGATAGCCAACACTATTCCAACAATGATAGCTCAAGGGATAGCCAACGCTATTCCAGCCATCGTTGCTGCTGTTAAAAATCCAATAGAACCACAACAACTCGTTCCTAGCAAACGTATTTCTGAAGATAACTTCAGTAATAGCGTAAACGGAGGCAATGATCATGTTAATCATGACAATGAACCACAACCAGCGCCGCTCCCTAAGAAATTGAAAGTTGCAACGCCTGGTTGCACTTACAAGGAATTTCTTGCTTGTAAACCATCTGAGTTTGCAGGCAACGAAGGAGCGACTGCGGCACTACGTTGGTTAGAGAAAACTGAGGCAGTAATTGCCATAAGTAAATGTGCTCAGGATGATCAGGTCATGTACGCGTCAAACCTTTTCAAAGAAGGGGCGCTAGAATGGTGGAATACGGTGTTACAATCAAAAGGAAGAAGGATGGCGTATGCTATGAACTGGGAAGAATTTAAGAGCTTGGTAGAAAGAAAATTCTGTCCCGAATATGAAAAGGAACAAATGACAAACAAGTTTTTAACCCACCGAATGGTTGATGTAGATTGTCGAAAGTATACTACGACATTCTTCGAATATGCTCGAGTAGTACCAACCCTGGCTTCGCCAGAGCCAGTACTTATTTCTCGATATATTTGGGGATTGATTTCTGAAATCCGTAACATCGTCAAGGCTGCGAAACCTCGCACGATTGATGATGCGGTAGATTTAGCCAATACTCTGACTGACGAACTAGTACGGACAAGAGAAGAAAATAGAAGGAAGGAAGTAGCCCAAAAGATTACCCAGGTAATCCGTTCGGATAACCATAACGATTTTAAGAAAGGAGGGAATGGGCAATCTTCTACTAGTTCATTTTGCAATTTTTGCAAAAGGAAGCATTTTGGAAGATGCAAAGGATACTGCAATTTTTGCAAAATTCCGGGGCATCAGGAAGAAGACTGCAGAAGGAAGAAATTTTCAGTTTGTTACAACTGTGGAGAAACTGGACATCTTAGGCCAAATTGTCCAAAACTGAACAAACCATCTGACACTAAAACCAAACCTGCAGAAGAAGCAAAAAGAAATGCAAGAGCATTTCAATTGACTGCTAAGGAAACAGAGCTTATTCCAGATGTAATAGCCGGTACGTCCTAGGTTACAACGTTTACACAAAAAGTATTAACTGAATCTGATGCACACCAAAGTTTTATAAATACTTCATTCTGTCAAACTCTTAACTTAAGACAAATCTTTACAGTCAAAACATGCAAAAAGGAAATTATAACTCTCAGGTCATATAATTCTTCGCTAACCTAATTCCTATGAAATTAGCCAAGTTTAATGTTGTGTCAGAAATAGATTGGTTAGTAGCCAACCCTACTCGAATTCTCTGTGATAAGAACTTTATAGAAAATCCAGGTAACCGCCGGAGAAGTATTTATGATTATAGGAAATAAACCACGTAAGGTCACATGATAAATTATGAAGATATTCACTTAGATCCTGCTAAGATAGCAATGGAAGAGTTCGCAATCTTTAAATGGAAAGTAAGTATTTTGTAAATTTAGCCGGATACTATAGGCAGTTTATTAAGGATTCTTTTAGATAGATACATCCTTAACTAAGTTAACACAGTTAATTCTAAATAAGAACCTAAACAAAAAGAAGCCTCTAGCTAGCCTTACCAGAAGGAACAGAAGATTTTAAAGTATACGGTAATGCTTCAAAGTTAAAATTTGGATATATGGTAATGCGACACAAAAAGGTAATTGTGTATGCATCAAGGCAATTGCAAAAGCACGAAGAAAGCCTTACCACTTGTAAGCCTAAAAATTAGAAACCACAAGTTATCCTTAAGATTAGGAAACATTATCTAAGCAAGCTTACTATCCATATAGGTCATAAGAATTTAAGATACATATTTGAGCAACAAGAATTAAACATGAGAAAAAGGAAATCCTCGGTGATTACGACTGTGATATTTAGTATCACGAAGGAAAGGCTGAAGACGAGTAGAAGAATTATACAAATAATAAACAAAAGCCGTCGAAGTTCGAGTTGGAGACAAAATGCTATTGAAAGTATTTCCTTGGAAAGGAATTTATAAATTCGGTAAGAGAAGAAGCTAAGTCTCTTATACGTAGGACCATTACCAGTAATCCAACGCATAGAACCAGTAGCTTATCAATTACAACTACCAGAAGAATTAGCAGGAGTACATGATGTGTTTCATATATCCAATCACAAGAAATATCTCACAGACGAATCCCTGGTAGTACCTCTTCAAGATATAGAGATAAATGAAAAACTGAAATTCGTAGAGAAACCCTTACAAATAGAAGACCGGAAGATTAAGTTTTTCAAAACACAAACGACTAGTGTTAGTGAAAGTCCAATGGGAATCCAGAAGAGAACAAGAGTACACTTGGGAACTGGAATCAGAGATGAAGTAAAAATACTCTCATCTATTTCAGTGAATCTCGAGGACGAGATTTTCTTAAGGTGGGGAGGATGTAACAACTGTCACGAAAATCCACTAATTAGGATGGTAATTAGCTATTAAGGAAACCCTAATTGAGAAACCCAAGTGATTCTGCACAAACCCTAAAATTTTCAGAATTTTCAGAATCAGGATCAGGGCCCCTAAAACTCAGGAGGGGATAAACCCTAGCCAACGATTATCTTCATAACTAATTATAAAAATCGAATTTTAAGAAACTGACAACACAGCAAGCCTACACGCACGAAGGGCTACTCTATGAAAATAGGGTGGTCACTCGCGTAGCGCGACGCCTAAGGGGGCACCCCCTCGCGCTACGCGACGGTGTCAAAATTTCAGTATAAATAGCAGGGGTTGGGACTTGAATTTTGGCACTTGAACGACGAAAATCGGAGTTACGTAGGTCGAGTTATAAGCAAAACAGTCCAACACACACACACAATTATCGAATCGCTGCCGCAGAACAGGGTAATTACTCGATCGCTATTACGATTCAGTTTCCGGAATCAATACATTCAAAGAATGTCTAAGTGCCGCCCACATTGGGCTATGCTTTATCGTTGTCGATAATTCGATAATGAGCCGAAGCATTGTACTTTGTCGTTGTCGATAATTCGATATACGAGTTGAAGTACTATACTTTATCGTTTGTCATTTTGATAAATGAGCCGAAGTATTGCACTTGGACATTCATTGTCAAAATTGATCTCGGGGAATTATCGTAACTGCTGTATTGATCACTAATCCTGTTTTGTGTGCATTATTGTTAAATTAGAAATAATCAAGGCTAATCAGTAGGCTTATACACTGCTCGTTAAAACTGCAATGTGAGTCATTCTTCTTTTTATCAACTATTTTACAATACTCCAAATTATTTTCAAAGTGTTATAATTACAGGGACTAAGTCGTGGATATTTTGATTTATTGGTTAGTGGGGTATTGTGCACATTACTATTTCTCCCAGTTAGGTTCATTGACCTACTAGGGAGAAACGTCACTATTAGAGTTCATTAACCTAATAGTGGTATGACCATCGTCACCATTGTGACTTGTCACCATTGTGACAGAAAGCCAGATAAAAATAAGATATGAACCATTGTAATCGCTCTTATGCTGTAATTTATAACTATGAGTCATTTCCTAAAAACTGAATGAACTCACTCAGTATTTCCCCGCTGACAAAACGTTTTTCAAACATGTTTCAGGTAATCTGTTGTGAGCAAAGAAAAGTGCCAGGAAGCACTACCAGCTTAGAAAAGTGGCTCAGTGTAAATAAATAAAGAAACATGTTTTGGAAAATAAAGATTTCCATTGAAATCACATTATTGTAAATTATTGGGTTTTATCCCTAAATTATATAATGAGCAGTTTTACTACTAAAGATCCTGTTTTAAAAAGACTTCCGCTGTCGCCTAAATTAAATACCGCAGGATTTCTGTTCCGCGGCTCCTGAAACGGGTCAAACCGGGTCGGGGGCCGTGACACTCACGGCCGAACAAACATGATTGATTTCACAAGATTGAAAAACGGTTTTCAAACTGTCGAATATCAATGTGTTGTAAATCATGAGGGTATATTTTCTGCAAAACAGAGCATGTGAAGCAGAAAATGGATGGCGAAACAAAGTTATCAGTATCAAGTTGTCAAATTTTCTTTAAATGTTTTGAATTTTAGGGGGAGTAAAAATTTCAGAAAATACAAAAACATTTGAAAATTTGAAAAAGCCAAAAACATGATAAAATTCAAAAATGAGTTTTGTGTAAAAAGAGGAAATGATAGTACATCGGTTAGACAATCACAGTACGCTAAAGAAATGGAAAGTGAAATGTGATAAATGGTCTCACTGATGATATGCCAGTAGGTTTTTACACGCTTAGTAGATTGTTTTCGAGATATAAACCTAAATATCAATACTTACTTATCTCGTGGGGAACATCTCTCGGATATATCGGTAACCCCCGAAATCTTGTTTGAGAGATTGCATGATTCTGAGATACTAGGTCTTTATATGTTTGATATCTGGGGTATTATACCTGGTCTTCTGATATTGCGGAAGCAATGGCCTAAACCTCGTATAATACTTTACGCTCTTTAAAAGCTTACCCTCTGCATAAAAATTGAAAAATATCGAAAGATATGAACCAATTGCAGTTGAAAAAAAGGTTCCCTAAAGGGAACACACCTAAAGACGAGCCTTCATCTCTTTGACTGAACGGAAATTCATACCTGAGCTCTCAAGGTCTCGCACTAATCCAGAGAACAGATATCAAATTGGTATACTCACCTGTAAGACTAAATCTAGGGAATTTTGATACAGGAGTATATTCTGAGGTGGGACACGCGAATAAGTTAAGTCCTTAAAATACTAATCTCATATCTCGAATCAATTGAACTTTGTGTGAAAATTTAAGTGGATCAGTATACTGACAATCTAAGTGAATCGTTTAGAACTTAAAGTGTTTAAAGCTCAACGGTGCTAGTGATTTGTCATAAACTGATATGATCCTCTGACACGAACTCAAACAAAAATATTGTTTGTAAATATGTTTGTAAATATTTCTCTACTGCTTTATGTTTCAGAAAAATACAAAAAGATTTTGATTTCGTTTTATTTTCGACAACCGATGTCCGAGAGCTGAGTTTCAAAATCTGAGTATGCTGAACGTGTTTTCTGAAAATAAAACAAGTTCATTAATTTGAAACTTGTAATTTTAAAATAAAAAATTCAAAAAAATAGTTTGTGATATTTCCAAGGTCATTAAGTTGGACTTGGATGATTAACTATGAGGGATTTGGATGCTTAATTTGTTAAAATCTAGTGAAAAGAGCCAGTTTTCGATGTTGGATTTTTAATACTGCCAAATCTATGAAGATGGTTGATAGGGGGAGAGAATCAAATAATCCTGGATATATTCATATTATTTTATTTTAGAGCCAGGATCTTGATTAAAAGTTTTTGAGAGCCAGGTCATTATTCCTGGAAAACCGAAAATGCTTTCACTGTCGAAATATTTTAGCTTATGCTGAGAGAGCCAGGTTTTTCAATCATAAATGCTCAAAACATTTTCACTTGTAAATGTTTGAGATTTGCAGATGAAAGTTCCAGATTACGATCCCGATAGCCGAGTCTAAGGGGGAGTCTGAAAACGAGCTCATCACAAGGGGGAGCTGGTAACCGGAAAGTCAGGTGTCGATCCCAAAAGCACGGAAGCCTAACGAAAGGGGGAGCCTGAAGAAAGAGTCTACCGAAAGGGGGAGCTGAAGCTGAAGACAGATCCACGGGGATTCTTTTCAAGAAATAGGGAGTCTGTAAATGTTGAAGATGATAAAGCTTTAAGAAGACTCAAGAGAGAGAGAAAGACAAGACGCTATAAGATTGACTGCGGCAATATCCAAGGGGGAGTCAGTTAGTGCAGTAATGTCTATCGCCAGCGTCAATCCAGTTCGTAGCAGAAACTGAAGAAAACTAGAGCTTTTATTGTAATAATTAGATAGAAAAGGCAAGGTGGCATTATTGTAAATAAGGAGTCTTTCCTTATAACCTTGGCCTATAAATAGAACCCTTAGGGTTAACTTTAAAAACTTTTGGTATTTGCTACTTTGGAGCTTGGAGTGTAGAGAGAGAAAGTAGCAAGGTGATTCACGTGATTTTGTACGTTTTCACATCTATCAATCGAATCACAGATTTAGTACGGTTCTCGTGTTCGGTCCGCGCACGTGTACGGATTCCGCACGTCACACGTGTCTTACGCAATCGTTTCGGAGTCGAAAACCGGTTCTACAGAATTGATCACACCCAGAAAAACAAACGTCATGTTCTCTAGAAACCACTCACTTTAAAACGCCAAAAAGTTAGTTAAAAAAACCACAGATGACAAAGCTTTCACTGAATGGATTCTTCTCTGAGGTGGTTATCTCTATAATCTTTTGCTGAATGATTTGGACAAATATTCAAGAAAAATAGACTGATGACAGTGATATGTCATCATGTGAGCTTTGTTCTTGATGAATATATGCATGGCATGAAGGGATCAACACAAGTGTAAAATGCTATTTTGGACTCCATTATTATAAATAACATTCAAGCAAGAGTTGATCTTTAATGAGATGCCACCAAACAAGAATATCACACCAAAAAACATGATGCCACTAACAAGCTTTGTCTAAAAAAGACGGGGTTTATGTAGGAAGGTTGGCATCTAGCTAAGGTATTCAAAGGTTCAAAACGCCAAAACAAATTCAAGAAAAGAGGCTGATGACAGTGAAGATTTGGATGAGAATTTAGATTACCATTTTTAATTTTTTTTCTTTTTCATTTTCTATTGTTTTGTTATATAATTATCCGTTGTTTGTTATCTAATTCTCTACTAATAAAATACATTATTATATAAAATGCCAAAATCTATAAACATCAAAACGCTAATAGTATGAAACTGTGAGAATGGGTGCTGGCAAAGCACCTTGTCAATGTATTAAATGCCAAAAAATTGACTAAACGCCATAAAAAACATTTGGTCTTTTTGTAATCTTATGAAAATATTAATGACTCGTAGTGAATTATTATATAACGCCACAAAACGCCAAAAAAAATTGACCAGGGAAATGCTATAACGCCAAAAAAATTATCTGTGTGATACAAAACAATTAATTCAATGTGGTAGATCTAAGAAACAATAAAACGCCAATTAGTTAATGAATATAATTAACACCAAAATAACCTTAGACGCAAAAAATGAAGCAGCATGTTACGCAAAATTGGGAAATAAAATAAGATTGAAAGACAAAAAAAAACCCTCACGCCCTGATCATATCCCGCGTCACGTGTTGGGCCAGGATCCGTTCTCACACTTTAGGGTGTTTTCTCCTGATCCCGTTTTATACCTCAATTTCATATATTTTGAAGCAAAAGTTTTAGCCAAGTTTGGTTTTTGCTATTAACTGAAATTAAACGAATCAAACCAAAAAAAACATCAATCTAACTGAATAAACTGAAGTGATTAACCGAAAACCGATTGGTTAATAAAATAACTAACCGATGACTATAGTTTCGACTTCGGTTGAGGATAATAACCGAAATGACCGAACCATGCACAACACAATGAAATGGATTACCTGATTACTTCGCTTTTGATGTATATCTATCACAATGATACTAAAATAAATATTATATGAAGAAGAAAACTACAAAAAAACGCGTATCTCAATGCGATGTGTCGCTCCCGTCGTATTACGCGGACATTTTGCTAGTATATATATGCAGTAGAGGGTTCAAATGAGAATAGATTATTTAAAATAAGAAATTTCAACTAATAAGAAGAGTTAAATGCCCGGATAGTCCCTGTGGTTTGCCATTTTTTCACCTTTAGTCCTCAACTTTCTAAAATTACAGCTATAGTCCCCAACTTTTCAATTTTCGTTCAAGAATAGTCCCTGTGCCTAACATCAATTAGTTTTCACAGTTAGGGTGTGAAATGACAAATATACCCTAATAAATGCCAATTAAAACATTAAAACAAATATATTTTTTTATTATTTAAGGACAGTAAATTGACCAACCTTTTATTATTAAATCCAATCCAATCCCAGCCCACCCCCACCCTGCTTTCTTCTCCGGTAAGGAGCCCTTTCTCTGATCTTCGTCTGCGAAGTTCTGACATCTTCAATCATACATCTGCGTTTAACCCGTCACTTAAGTCGTATGATCCGCCACTTAAATCATATCATCCGACAAGGTAACGTGGATGGCTGCGAAGTCGCCACTCAAATCGTACGATCCGTCAATCTCGTCAAAATTACAGTTGGGTGTTCATTTTTCTTATGCTCAAGTTATGCACAAGATTTTCAAAGCAAACTCATCATTACCCAACAAATCCTTTAAAAAAAGAGAACGAAAAACAGAGGAAAGTTACCCTTTTTGAACTTTGGATCCGTACTCATTTCTCAAATGATTATTATTGCTACATTTATTGTGGAATTAGAGAAGTGGGAATTGATTAGTTAACTAGGGTTACCAGTGATGAAGCTGAAAAGCTAGTGAAAGGATTGGTGGTGGTGACGGGTTTTAATCAAAACAGGAAAAAGGAGCAGGTGCTTGGAGGTGTGGGTGTGGGTTCGCCGCCGTTGTCCGAGGTTTGTGATTCCAACAGTTTGGTGCAGGGTGGAGGAGGTTGCCGATGGTGGAGGGTGGTAGTTCAGCGGCGGCGGTGAGTCGTATATCGATTATGACCGTATGATAGTTCAACGGCGAGTGGTACTAAGTCTTGATTCCGGCGGCGATTGTGACGTATGGTATCGAATACTATCGATTGTGAGTATGGTAGTTCACCGGCGTATGGTACCGTTCACCGGCGATGGTGGAGCTTGTCAAACAAATAGTTTTTAATTAAAATTGTTTTTATTATATGAAATAGGTGGTGCTATGGTAAGCCGATTGTCGTAGTGGTGGTTTGGAGGTGGATATGGATGGTGGTGGTGGTGGTGGTGATTTGGCGGTGGTAAATGGTGGTGGCAGGGCAGTCATTTTTTTATGGTGGTAAATGGGTGAAGAAGGTGGGGTGGGGTGGGGGTAAGATATTTTTGTCATTTCACACCCTCTTAACTGATAAAACTAACTGATGTTAGGCCTAGGGACTATCCGGGAACGAAAATTAAAAAGTTGGGGACTATAGCTGTAATTTTAGAAAGATAAGGACTAAAGGTGAAAAAAGAGCAAACCACAAGGACTAGTCGGGCATTTTTCTCTAATAAGAATAATACAATTTGCTTCATTTAATATTTGTATTTAACATTATTGTAAGGATATATTAGTATACTTACATAGATCATTAATTTGTAGTCTTGCTCTTTCATAAATAACTACATTAAATTTGTAAACTATTTTCAAATATATATATTTCTTTCAAAAAAAATTTAATTTAAAGTGTAAGATAGATTACGAGGTGTGTAGGATAAATTACAGGTTGTGTATGATAAATTACAAATTGTGTAGGATAAAATGTATGATAAATTTCAATATGTGTAAGATAAATTTTGAAATGTGTAAGATAAATTTTGACATGTGTAGACAAAAGAATAATAACAATGTGGAAGATGATATTTTTTTGACTAGTTAATTAGTCAAGTATAATAATGAATGAGATAAGAGAAAAAACTATTTAATGTTTTACAATTTTACCATTGTTCTTTTTTTTCTCAATTAAAATTTATTCTCAAATAATCCTCCCCTATATATATGTGTGTCTGTGAGATTCAGTGAGGAACCATGCAATTAACATGTTAAATATATCATAAAAATATTAATTTAACATGTAAAAAAATTATTTTTTCGAAGCATTTGCATTAAAGATGTGTAGTAGCTATTCGAATAAAAAATATTTTTTTATAAAAAAACATTTACCATTTTTTAAACTGTTTTCAAGTATTTTTTTATTAATGGAAAACTGAACTTTAAGGGTGTAAGGAGTGGTTAAACACCTTAGAGTGGCAAACTAAAAAAACAACCAATCAGAGTGCGCCATGTCAATCAGTCAAAAGTGTTTAAACTTTGCTGAAAAGTGTTAGCAATGGTTTAAACACTTGCTGAAATGGTAATTTTTTTTTTTTGTAAACTAGTATATTTAATATTTAAGTTAATAAATATAGAATAAACTAATAATAACATTAAATTAAATTAAAAACATTAAAATAACATTAAATTAAAAAAACAATAAAATTACATTAACTTGAAATAAATTAAACTAGTCTTCGTTGGAATCGACTAAAAGGTGGGGTAAATCTTGACTTGCGAGATGATTTATGAGATCGTGTTTTGGTCTCCAATGCGTGTCTTCCTTCATCAACTCGCCCAACACCGTATCGTCTAGAGCGGGTTCGACCGGATGATCCCGAATGTGCGCCGGTGCTATCGCCCTTCCTTCGTCATTCAAAATCATGTTGTGTAAAATAATACACGTGTACACAACACTCCTAATTTTTTTAACGGATATTGCTCGCATCGGTCGACTCAATACACCCCATTTCGCCTTCAAAATACCAAAAGCCCGTTCGACGTCTTTTCTTGCCGCCTTCATGTTGCCTCTTGAATTTCTTTTGGTCTACTTCGTGAGGGTAAGGGATCGACTTCACAAACACGGACCACGAAGGGTAGATTCCATCCGCGAGCAAATAACCACGTTTGTATAAATGGTTGTTAACGTAAAATGGACATTTTGGCTCGGTTCCATTTCGTTCCGTTAAAAATAATGGAGATTGTTGTAGCACATTGATATCGTTTTGAGAACCCGGTGGACCGGCAAAAGCATGCCAAAACCTTAAGTCTTGAGAAGCAACCGCTTCGAGCATAACAGTCGGGTATCGGTGATCTCCTCGCATATATTGGCCTCGATACTCTGTTGAACAAAATCGCCAAACGAAATGGGTGCAATCAAGGCTACCGAACATACCTGGAAGGTGATGTTTTTCCTCATAAGCTTGGTATAAAAGTGTCATGTCGTGGCTTGTCGGTCTACGTAAGAACTCGCGAGCGTATATTTTGCAAACCGTGTCGCAAAAATATTTTAGGCACTCGCGGGAAGTTCTTTCAGCCATATGCAAGTACTCCTCGTTCTCGTCTGGAGTGTTACCAATTGTGAGTAGTTTAATAGCCGATGTCACCTTTTGCAACGGCGTAAAGCCTTTCCTACCTCGTGCATCGGGGGCCTCTTCAAACCACGGGTCGTTCTCTTCCACGCCGGCCACAATTTTTAGAAACAAACGTTTCGACATACGAAACCTATGCCGAAAGATATCTTCGTTGTACTTCGGGTCTTCGACAAAATAATCCGCCATGAGTGTCTCATGCCCCTCCTCACGTTGACGTTAAATATATCTCCTTCGGTTAGATGTGCCCGTGTCTTGAAGTTCAGCTTCTTCGATTAGATTTTGAAAAAAAAGAAAAGAATGCTACTACCGGATGAATCGTCGCTGCTCATGGGTGGGAACCATAACGGGAGTTCATCCGCCATTTTGTTTTGTAAATGTTTTGGAAGAATTGATGGTATTTTTTGGTTAGGTTGGGGTATAAATTTGAAGGTATTTGGTTATGGTTATGGTTTGGTTTGGTATTTATAGTTTAATTTTTTAAAGAAAAAATATTTTTTTTTTAAATTTTAAACGGCATTATAGCCATTATAACTCGCCCCAACGTTCAAATTTGTTTCCTTTCCCGAGCGGCATTGTCTGCCCGATTCAGTAACCAAACCGCGTCGGCAAAAGGTCGACGGCGGTGTTTGCCGCGCGGCAACCACATTTGTCGAACCCTTTGCCGACTCCACACCGTACACCTTAATAGTCCCACTTATAGGTGGTTGTCCAATAATAATCTTACTTTTAAAATTTGTTACTAGCAGTTTCAACTTTTAAAATTGTTATTCTAATTTTAAAAGTGCAATTATTATTGACCAACCATCTATAGGTGAGATTATTAAAATCAAATTTTCTTGTATTAAAAAGGCTTCTATATGAATTTATAAGCAAAGGCTTCTATTTTTTTTTTTTTTTTTGAAAAACATATATATTTTTGTACATGTATTGAATGTTTTATGATATTTTTAATATGTCAAATGTATGGTTCCGGAGTTAAGCTGTTGCTCATCTTGAAGTCAAGGATTCGAGCCTCGATAAAGGCATATATGGTGTAATTTAAACTATTAAAAATACATGGTTTCTCGAGTCCCCACTTTTTTGAGGTTGTCATTGAACTTGAACCCAACGGTGTGTGTAAGGGTGTTCAACTTTAAATATCTGGATTTTCGGATTTTCAAAATTTCCAGATAGTGGATTTAAAATCTGAATTCTCAAATCTGAAATTTTGGATTCGGATTTGATTTTTTGTTAGAAAATATTTGTGATACCCAATAGAAATACTAAAAAAAAAACCAAACATCTTAAATAAGATTTATTATCAGGGCCGGCCCGGAGGGGTGCCGGGTGGGTGACGGCTCAGGGCCCAAACCCTCTGAGGGTCTGAAAATTTATTTTTGTACGCTCTAAAACTTAGAATATATAAATACTGAATTAGAAATTGACATGATGAGGCCCATGGTTTGGTGGTTGCCAAGTCATTTTGTTAACAAGTAGACTTTGGGTTGTAATCCTCTTAGCCTCATTTTTACTTATTTTTTTATAGTTTGTGTGTTCCACTTTTTTTTATGATGAAACTCTTATTTTGTTTTTTCTTCATTTTTACTTCATTTTTATTAGTTTTGTGTGTTCCATTTTTTTATAATGAAAGTCTTATATTGTTTTTTTTTCCTTTCAACTCTTTGTATTTTCTAAATAAATTTAGATAGGTTACTATGGTTTTACATCATCGTAAATAGCAATTTTTAAAGTTATGACATAACTATTCTGTATTTTCTGAGTTAACCCTTACAACGTGTTTTCTTTCTATGTTTCATTATCCAAATGCGCGTGTGATATGTTTTTTATCTACGTTTCCACGTAAAAAGCAGCTCGTCGCAACATGCGAGTGATTCCACAAATTTTTAATTCATTTTCATATATTTAAAACTTTTTGTATATTCTTTTTAAAAAGTTCATATTTTAGGAGCCCGTATTTTATATTCGTACAGGGCCTACAAATTTTTGAAAATTTTCGGAGACGGCCCTGTTTATTATTTAATAACTTTCGAAAAATCTAAAATTTTTGAGTTTTTTAAAAATCGCTATCTTAATCCGAGAATCTTAATTATCTGAGTATTTCGGACTTTAGATAACTGTGTTTTTTTTAAAAGAGTACTGTTGTTAAAAAGATAAGTTGAATTTTGCGAATAAGTTGGGCTTAACCCTGCCGACAACAAGATAGTGGATAGGACTTTTCTGAAAAGTTATGAATTTACAAGCTACTTTACTCCGTCTAGACTAAGGTTGGGCTAACCCGCCGACAACACGATTGTGATAGGATTGAGTAAGTAAATATATATACTAAATAATAAAACATTATATCTTTAAAAACTTTCTTTATTGCATGGGTTGAATAAATGTATTTTTATATATTAAATAATAAAAAGTTATATATATATAAGAACCATATTGTACGGGTTGAATTAATGTAATTTTATATACCAAATAAAAAATTATATATTTAAAATCACATGTATTACACGGGTTGAATAAAGGTAATATTGTTTATTAAATAATAAAATAATACATCTTTAAAAAATCTCATTTATTACACGAGTTAAATAAATGTAATTTTATATACCAAATAATAAAAAAGTTAATAAATGTAATTTTGTATAGTGAAAATAAAAATATTTAATATATTAATACAAAGTTTGGTTTTCGTGATAAATAATTTGTTTTATTTAAAATGTTTTAAATTAAGAATTTACAATTTTGGATAATATTTTATTAGAAAATTAGAAGAATGGTGTTCGAAATTTAGTAGGATAAAATTTAATATTAGCTCATTATTCATTTATTTATTTAATTAATATAAGATAAGTTTGCAAGTGAGACGAGAAAATCATAAAATAAATACCTACAATGAACGACATGTGTCACACATTAATATTTTATTATATAGTATAGTATAGATAAAAATTTAGATTGATATAAATAGATTATTTTGTTGTAGCAAAATTTGTTAACGAAGTCTCAATAAATTTAACCCATTATTTAAAACTCCGTAAATGTATAAATGATAAATAATATTAGTTAGAGTAAATTACGATTTTGGCCCCTATGGTTATATCACTTTTACCCTTTTAGCCCAAAAAAGAATTTTTTTTAACATCTGAGCCCTCAACGTCTTTTTTCTAACCCTTTTGGCCCCTAACACTAACCTCATCCATTAAATGTTAGGGGCCACAAGGGTTAGAAAAAAGACGTTAGGGGCCAAAAATATTAAAAAAAAAGACGTTGGGGGCTCAGATGTTAAAAATTCTTTTTGAGCTAAAAGAGTAAAAGTGATATGACCACAAAGGCCAAAATCGTAATTTACTATATTAGTTAAATAAATAATATTATAAATGAGAAGGATATTAAACTAAATAATAACTATCCATAAGAAATTAAACTAAATAATATTTAGTAGGACGATTATCTATAATTAATTAGAATAGATTAAACTAAATTAATACTTATCTATAAAACATGACCTAATATGATGACAAGTGTCCCAAAAATGGTTTCTTTTATTATATAGTATAGATTAGTTTCTAACTAGTATGATTAACCGCGCTATGTTGTGGGGTTCGGGTCGATATCTATTTTGCTTCAGTTAAAAGAAAATTGACATATCGACCAAAAACCATAAAAATAAATTTAAATTTGATAGCATGATGGACTGCTTTTGAATTAATTGTAATTTTAAATGTAAACACTATCTTAAATACAAATATAATGAAAAAAGAACATAAAACTAAACATTAAACATAAAGCATAAAGAAAGGTATAAAATAAAAATAATAAAGTTCAGAAAAAAAATTCAAAAAAACCAATAGGAAAGCAATATTCATATAACTTGCTAATTGTTTACGTCAAATGTAGATCAACTGAAAACGTACATCAAAATATGAATAAAAACTTATTATATTTGACCTGACATATTTAGAAAATTTAGATAAACCAATAAACCAACTGAAAACGAACATAACAATAAGCATAAGAACATGTTGTCTCATTTACGAGGAAAAATTACGTCAAAATGTAAATCACCTTAAATTTATGGGACAATTGCATATTTCACCATAAAAACTGCTTAATTGCGTATTTACCCAACTTAAAATTAAAATTGCATATATCCCCTTCCTTAACTGTTAAAATTGCATATATATCCCATTCCTTAATTAATATAATTGTAAATTTACCCATTTTGATTTCTTGTATTAAAAACAAGTTATATAATGACTTTTTTACCCTTAATTTTACCAAAACTTAAAAAAATACAAATTTATTCATTTTTACTAGTCTTTGTGGATTTTTCACAATTATTTAAAAAATACATATTTATTCATTTTTACTATTTTTACTAAAACTTAAACACTGAAATAAACCGCTAAACTAGTAAAAATCTACAAAAACTAGAATAAATATGCATTTTTTTTAAGTTTTAGTAAAACCAAGGGTAAAAAAGTCATTATATAACTTGTTTTTAGTGAAATAAATAAAAATGGGTAAATCTGCAATTTTATCAGTTAAGGAAGGGGATATATGCAATTTTAATAGTTAAGAAAGAGGATATATGTAATTTTAATTTTAAGTTGGGTAAATACGCAATTAAGCAGTTTTTAAGGGGAAATATGCAATTATCCCTAAATTTATATCGACACTTACATAAATATAAACATGTAAAACTCGATTACAAAGTCTTTTGAAAGTTAAGCGGTTGTAATTAAACTCGATTACAAAGTCTTTTGAAAGTTAGCGGTTATAATTGTCAATATTGAAAGTCAAAAGATAAAAGTAAAAACAAAAACTCAAATATGCAAAAATAAAAAAAGTAGAAAAGTCAAAAGACAAATCACTATTGACAAAGTTTGATTTAAAGCAGTAGTAAAGGCAGGGGTTTTATGCTCGGCAAGATCGGCGGTCTTAGTAAACGGGTCTCCTACTTTCGAATTCAGTTGTTCTAAAGGGATCAGACAGGGGGACCCATTATCATTGTTTTTATTCCTTTTAATTATGGAAGCTCTGTCTAGCATTTTTTGCAAAGTAGGGCAGGAAGGGATTTTCAAAGGTATTCAAATTCCAAATAATGGTCCGGTCATATCCCATCTTTTTTATGCTGATGGCGCTCTCGTTTTAGGGGAATGTGATAGGGGTAATGCATCGAATGTGGCTAGATGTCTGAGAATTTTTTACTTGGTCTCTGGATTAAAAATTAATTTACACAAATCTAATCTTTATGGACTGGGTGTGGAGAATTGTGATATCAAGGATATGGCTAAAGTGATTGGGTGTAACACGGATTACATCTCGCTTTCCTATTTAGGTATCACGGTTGGGGCCAACATGAATAGAATTAGTGTAACACCCCGTGTTTCGAAAGTCAAAGTCAAAGTTAAGATTGAAGTCAAAGCGAGACAAGATTGCTAAATGCGATCTGTCACTCCTTGCTCAATTCCTGTTTTGACTTCTTTGACTTGTAGATAGTCTGTTTTATGCTTTATGTTAGTTGTATTATGTGGAGTACTTATTAATAATCGAGGTTTAATCGATGTTTATTCGATATTTATTGCATGCTTTATCGCTTATCGCAATCGCACTCGCAACTCGAATTACGCGTTCTGGATATTGTTTTACGTGTGCGTGCCTTATGTGTTACTTGTGCATGTTTATTTATGTTATGTTGTGGTGATTAATCGAAACGCAATCGAAACTCAATCGCAATCGAATCGCAAACGCTAAACGCAAGTCAATTAAGGATGATTGTATGTTGAGATAGTAGTTAGGATAAAAAGTAATTTGAATAGGAAACTCCATCGCATCGCAACGCTCGTAATCGTAATCGAAACGGCAAAACTCGTCGCACCGAACACTCGAAACAAGTGGCTAATCAACCAAGTGACCAGCCGATCGACCAGCTGCTCGATCGAGCTACCACTCGATTGACCAGCCATTCGATCAGGCTGCCACCCGAACGACTAGCCCTTTCCACTTTGGGAAACCCTATAAATACCCCACTTGTTACTACTTTTGGTAGTGACATCTCTCTGCTCGAACCAGCCGCACTCAAGATCAACACTTGATTCTACACCTTTCTATCTTTTGAATCTTAACTTTTAACCGTGAAATCACTAGATTTGAGGTGTTCTAGGATGATGTCATCATGGTGTTCTTAGGAACTTCATGTTTTGGCTTCAATCCTTCAAGGACAACTTAGATCTGAATGATTTCCACATAAATAAACGAAGATCTTTCATAGATCTAAACATCTTTCATCGATCTACGCTCAGGCTATCACTAGCTACGCATTCAAGAGGAGGATATACCCAAAACCACATTTCGCACTCGATACGGCCACTATGAGTTCGTTGTTATGCCTTTTGGTTTAACTAACGCACCCGCGTTTTTCATGGATCTGATGAATCGGGTGTGTAAATCATTTCTTGACTGCTTCGTCATCATGTTCATCGATGATATCCTGATCTACTCCAAGTCGAAAGCCGAACACGCGCAACATCTACGTTTGGTTCTCGAGCTACTCCAAGGGAATCGACTCTATGCCAAGTTCTCCAAGTGCGAATTTTGGCTGGGGAAGGTTCAATTCCTCGGTCACATTGTCAATAGTCAAGGTATTCATGTCGATCCCGCGAAGATTGAAGCAGTTAAGAGTTGGGTTACATCGAAGAACCCGTCTGAAGTCCGTTCTTTTCTTGGACTAGCGGGCTATTATCGTCGATTTATCAAAGGGTTCTCTAAAATTGCTGTGCCGCTTACCGCTCTCACGCATAAAGACAAGCCTTTTGTTTGGGGAACTGAACAAGAGTCTACTTTCCAAACCCTCAAGCACATGCTTTGCAATGCTCCTATCCTCACTTTACCCGACGGAAACGACGACTTCATTGTCTATTGCGATACCTCGAACCTTGGTCTTGGTTGTGTTCTCATGCAACGAGAGAAGGTTATCGCCTACGCATCTCGTCATCTCAAGATCCACGAGAAGAACTATACAACCCACGACCTCGAAGTGTTGGTTCAAGATCTGGATTCTATCCATGAGATTACCGATTTCGGGTTAAACATGGAACACCGTCTTGAACAGTTAACTGGTCGGACTTGGGTGATTCCTGTCCGATCAGATTGCTAAGTCTTGACGAGGTTTCTGTTGTCTAACACGTTATCAAAACATCTCGATAAAACTACAAACTATCCACATGACAAAGGAAGAAGACGATCAGGTCGACCAGGTCGGAGTGTCGTCCAATCGGACTACTGTCCGAACGGATTACCACCCGATCGGGTTGCCACCCGATCGGACTACACCTTGGGTCCCACACTTATCTTCTATTTCAAACATTTTGAAGTTGTGAACATTGAACGAACTACCGTCCGATCGGATTATCACCTGATCGGATTGTCACTCGACCATGTAATGTTCTGACTTTAAGACTTAAACAGTTTTCAACATGTTCAATACAAACAGGTTGCCACCCGATCGGACTACCATTCGATCGAGTGACAAACTGCTGTGAACTTGTTCTCACTGAAGGGTCCAACCAATCGGGTTGCCGCTCGATCGACCGATCGTTCGATCGACCGACCTGAAAGGTAGAGATACTTCTCTGTTTTCAAAATGCTACAACGAAAACTTCAAAAGTCAAGCCATCATACACAAACACATCCTTCCCAAAGGAAGTAACAATCCACTTGAAAGGTCATCCGATCGGATGACCATCCGAGCGGACTACCACCCGAACGACCGGCTACCCGATCGGACTACCATCCGATCGAACTTGCTGTCTGACCCACTTGCACCTTGCATCGTTTTACGCGTCGCTTATCGTTATGCTATCGTTCTGATCAGGCTAACCTTACTCTCTAGCGCTCCCTTCAATCCACCAATCGCTATGAGTATACTCGATCCCTTTTTGCTTTACGCACTTTTGGGTGTTACAGACGTTACTTATTCTAAATCACATCGAACACACTACGTAATACTTTAATCGGTAACCAATTACCGCATGTTATATGCGACTTAATGAATGCTTGTTTGTTATGTTTACACATGGAATGCTATCTACCTGCCTTAACAACGATAATACTATTTATTTGGACTCGGCACCTGTTCACTCAGGGTTTGTTAAGGACAATCTGTTACATGGCTCACAGTGGTGAGTGTGTATTACGAACTGCCTTGGGCAGTCAACTCGCAGTCATTGGTATCGATAGGTTCATGTCGATGACTAACATGCCTCATTTTACATTGTGTACGTGCTGGTTATGCGTAACGATTTCGAACTTTATTATATCTATTAAACTTGTATGCTCACCTTTACACTATGTGTATTAACTGTTACTTTAACGTATGTGACAGGTGCTTAGGATGCTTATATGCTTAGCTTGCTGTGAAATCGAGGCTAGGAAAGACCTAGATCAATAAACAATTGTCTGTAATAAAAATCTGAGTTGTCAGAACAGAACAATTTGACTAGATCTTGTCTGTAATAATTATGTTATCTTTTATGACATGGTATGGTTCGTGTTGCTTTAAATAACTGGTAATTATAGTTGTTATTGAAACTTCTGGACAATCTGTTTCGCTCAGTGCCGCGCCCCGATGATTCCGCCATCAGTTGGGGTGTGACAGATTGGTATCAGAGCCATAACTTTAGGGAATTAGGCAAGACTCGACCAAGTCCGGGCCGATGTTTCGCTCAGTGCCGCGCCCCGATGATTCCGCCATCAGTTGCGCGTACCCTTAGGGGTGCTGTACGCGCTTACTTGCTATTCTCGTTATTCCCGCCTACACTACACTATCTCTGCACTCCATTATTTCAAAATGAGCAAGTGATTAGGTCGAGATTAGGTGTGAAAACCGCAAACTCTCGACCAAATCGCCTATTCGACCCGCATTTTTATCTATAAACACGAGAATTTGCGTTGAATCAGGAGTGAAATCCATACTCAATTCTCTTCTATATTATAAAAACAGGAGCAAAGTTGTTAAGTCAGGGGTGAAACCCGAACCTTGATGACTCGTTCCGATCTCATTTTGGTTTTACAAAACTCTCACCAAAGTCTCGACGGACTCCAATGACTTGAAGTCACGATATGACTGGAAGGATGCGTGTCGATCGCCCAGATTCGAGGCAAGAGCACAGTCCCGAAGGCCAAAGTGTGCACCGAAAGTCTCTGAGAATAGTTGAACCGCTTTGGTTAGTCGATGTCTATATAGCCACAGACAATCTATTTCGCGATTTTTATGTGTTTCAATTCCGAGTTCGCTACTGCCGACTCTGATAATTGCTATTTTTGTGGATTTTATGTTTTTTATGTGATTTTACCTGTTAATATGTTACGATTTTTGGTGACTTAATCTTTTTTCGCTATCGCTTTGATCGACACACACGACTCGCACTACACCTCTATCTCAAAACGCTGACAAATCGCTACTACATGTGGAACAACCTGACGCTATGTTGCTTGCTATGCTATTCGATTATACTATACTACTCGCTATGTTATTCGCGAACGCTATTCTCAAACGCGCGCAGGGTTTGAATGATAGGTTTCTGTACTCTGACTGCATCTTGTGATTACATGCGTATGTGCTTCTGTGTTTCTGTGCCTTACGTGCTTATGTGCTTCTGTGCTTACGTGAATCTGTGATTATATGCCTATGTGCTTGCGTGATTATACGTGTTCCTAAGCTTTAGTAGTGTTAGACGTGTGAGGTGAGATTCGACTATGTTGTGTCTGAGACCTATAACGATGTCTGTTGCAGACAATGTCGTCATATGGACCATCATCTGGACCCCGTCACCCACGAGTTACTCGTCAAGAACAGAGAGACAAACGCCTTGCTGCACTCGTCGCTAAGGAAGTAGCAAAGGTAGTTCCTAAGATCGTGAGTGAACTATTCGAGACTGTGAGCAAATCGTCTGAAGAATCCAGGACCGAGACTCCCAAAGCTACTCCTTCAGCTGCTTTCAGCTTCAAACAGTTTAAGGCATGCAGACCGAAAGAGTTCGCTGGTGAAGAAGGCCCTACGGCTTTGTTTCAATGGTTCGACTCGATCGAAGTCACTTTGCGTCAGAGTGGATGTCCTGACAATCTCCGCACTCTGAATGCTATCGGCGTTTTCCAGTCTCGCGCACTAGACTGGTGGACGACCGAAAGGAACAAGCGCGGAAATGATGCAGCCTATGGTCTATCATGGGACGAGTTGAAGAATGTTATGCTCGAAGAGTTCTGCCCTCCCCATGAGCGCCAAAAGTTGGAGGATGAATTCTGGCACATCAAGCAAAAAGATGGTGACAACGCTCCCCTGACTGCTTGCTTCAAGCAGCTCAGCATTATCTGTCCCGACCAGGTGAAGACTACTGACATCACAATCAAGAAGTACATCCGCGCTCTGCCGGATTGTGTTGCAGATTTTGTGCAAGCCTCAAAGCCAGCAACAATCGAAGAAACTTACTTACTTGCCGCTGAAATCAACGACAAGCGAGTAAAAGCTGGTTTTTGGGATAAAGCTTCAAAGAATCTGCACCAAGCTACCACCGCGCCAACCGCCTGACGCCACCGCATCGAAATCATCGAAGTCCTCTCGCCGCAAGAGGAAGAACAACAACAGCAACTCCAGCAACAAGAACTGTGCTGTCACAACCACTGCTGCTCCACTCCAAGCCGTACCGGCTTAGCAGCAACCCCAGCACCGACCAGCACCAGCACCAGTTACCCATGCACCGCCTGCATAGCGTGCATATACAGGTCCTCACCCTGCTTGCCCAACCTGTACTTATCATCACCAGGTGGGTATCGCCTGCCAATTTTGCGCGCACTGCAATATGTACAACCACTTCACTGCTAACTGCCGTACTGGTCCCCGCCAAGCACCAGCTCAAGCCACTGCTCATCAGGCTCTGCTCCCAGCCCCTCAAGGCCAACAAGCGGCTCAGGCACCCGCGGTCAACGCCAGAGTCTGCTTCGCGTGGGGTGATCCCAACCACTTCGCGAACATGTGTCCGAACAGGGTTGTGAAACAAGAGCCCCAGCAGCAGCAGCCTCAGCAATAGCAACACCAGCAGCAACAGTCTCAACAGCAACAGCAACAAGCCGCCCGCGCCAGAACGTTCAACATCAACGCGCACCAAGCACAAGCCGACAACAATGTGGTTAATGGTACGTTTCTCGTAAACGGTATTTATGCTTCGTGTTTGTTTGATACTGGAGCCGATAACTGTTTTGTGTCGTTTGAATTCGAGAAGCTCCTTAATCGTAAGCGCTCCCATCTCCCCTCGACGTTCGATGTCGAAGTCTCCACCAAAAGAACCGTCGACGCAATTCTGTTCTTCGTGATTGTACTCTTGAACTCAACAATCACATGTTTCCGATTGACCTTATTCCGATGCAGCTTGGAAGTTTTGACATCATAGTAGGCATGGACTTTCTTCGCGAAAACCATGCTGAAGTTATGTTCTTCGATAAGATGATTCGATTCGCGCTCGCTAACGGTGATATATTATGTGTTTATGGTGAAACTCCCTCGAAAGGTCTTAAGCTTATGTCGTGTACCCAAGCTAGCAAGTATCTCCGCAAGGAATTCAGAGCTTTCTTAGCTAACATTGTAGGAGCTGAGAAGGAAAAGAAAGGGAGGCCAGGTGTAAACGATGTTCCAGTGGTTCGAGAATTTCCTAACGTCTTTCCTGAGGATCTTCCCGGACTTCCCCAAGTCGTGATATCGACTTTCGTATCGAATTCATTCCTGGAGCCAACCCTATTGCTAGAGCTCCTTATTGACTCGCTCCGTCTAAAATGCGTGAACTCTCGAGCCAGCTCCAGGAATTACTTGATAAAGGCTTCATTCGCCCGAGCACTTCTCCATGGGGCGCACCAGTCCTTTTCGTCAAAAAGAAGGATGGGTCGTTTCGGATGTGCATCGACTATCGGGAGTTGAATAAGCTAACAATCAAGAATCGCTATCCCCTGCCTCGAATCTATGTTTTGTTTGATCAGCTACAAGGTGCTATGTGTTTCTTGAAGATCGATCTATGCTCAGGCTATCACTAGCTACGCATTCAAAATCACATCGAACACACTACGTAATACTTTAATCGGTAACCAATTACCGCATGTTATATGCGACTTAATGAATGCTTGTTTGTTATGTTTACACATGGAATGCTGTCTACCTGCCTTAACAACGATAATTTGGACTCGGCACCTGTTCACTCAGGGTTTGTTAAGGACAATCTGTTACATGGCTCACAGTGGTGAGTGTGTATTACGAACTGCCTTGGGCAGTCAACTCGCAGTCATTGGTATCGATAGGTTCATGTCGATAACTAACATGCCTCATTTTACATTGTGTACGTCTTGGTTATGCGTAACGATTTCGAACTTTATTATATCTATTAAACTTGTATGCTCACCTTTACACTATGTGTATTAACTGTTACTTTAACGTATGTGACAGGTGCTTAGGATGCTTATATGCTTAGCTTGCTGTGAAATCGAGGCTAGGAAAGACCTAGATCAATAAACAATTGTCTGTAATAAAAATCTGAGTTGTCAGAACAGAACAATTTGACTAGATATTGTCTGTAATAATTATGTTATCTTTTATGACATGGTATGGTTCGTGTTGCTTTAAATAATTGGTAATTATAGTTGTTATTGAAACTTCTGGACAATCTGTTTCGCTCAGTGCCGCGCCCCGATGATTCCGCCATCGGTTGGGGTGTGACAGATTGGTATCAGAGCCATAACTTTAGGAATTAGGCAAGACTCGACCAAGTCCGGGCCGATGTCTTAGAACTAGTCTATAGTTAGGAACCAACAGACCGACTTGTGCGTACCCTTAGGGGTGCTGTACGAGGTTACTTGCTATTCTCGTTATTCCCGCCTACACTACACTATCTCTGCACTCCATTATTTCAAAATGAGCAAGCGATTAGGTCGAGATTAGGTGTGAAAACCGCAAACTCTCGACCAAATCGCCTATTCAACCCGCATTTTTATCTATAAACACGAGAATTTGCGTTGAATCAGGAGTGAAATCCATACTTTGACGCACAATTATCTTCTATATTATTAAAACAGGAGCAAAGTTGTTAAGTCAGGGGTGAAACCCGAACCTTGACGACTCGTTCCGATCTCATTTTGGTTTTACAAAACTATCACCAAAGTCTCGACGGACTCCAATGACTTGAAGTCACGATATGACTGGAAGGATGCGTGTCGATCGCCCAGATTCGAGGCAAGAGCACAGTCCCGAAGGCCAAAGTGTGCACCGAAAGTCTCTGAGAATAGTTGAACCGCTTTGGTTAGTCGATGTCTATATAGCCACAGACAATCTATTTCGCGATTTTTATGTGTTTCAATTCTGAGTTCGCTACTGCCGACTCTGATAATTGCTATTTTTGTGGATTTTATGTTTTTTATGTGATTTTACCTGTTAATATGTTACGATTTTTGGTGACTTAATCTTTTTTCGCTATCGCTTTGATCGACACACACGACTCGCACTACACCTCTATCTCAAAACGCTGACAAATCGCTACTACATGAGGAACAACCTGACGCTATGTTGCTTGCTATGCTATTCGATTATACTATACTACTCGCTATGTTATTCGCGAACGCTATTCTCAAACGCGCGCAGGGTTTGAATGATAGGTTTCTGTATTCTGACTGCATCTTGTGATTACATGCGTATTTGCTTCTGTGTTTCTGTGCGTTACGTGCTTATGTGCTTACGTGAATCTATGATTATATGTCTATGTGCTTGCGTGATTATACGTGTTCCTAAGCTTTAGTAGTGTTAGACGTGTGAGGTGAGATTCGACTATGTTGTGTCTGAGACCTATGACGATGTCTGTTGCAGACAATGTCGTCATCTGGACCCCGTCACCCACGAGTTACTCGTCAAGAACAGAGAGACAAACGCCTTGCTGCACTCGTCGCTAAGGAAGTAGCAAAGGTAGTTCCTAAGATCGTGAGTGAACTATTCGAGACTGTGAGCAAATCGTCTGAAGAATCCAGGACCGAGACTCCCAAAGCTACTCCTTCAGCTGCTTTCAGCTTCAAACAGTTTAAGGCATGCGGACCGAAAGAGTTCGCTGGTGAAGAAGGCCCTACGGCTTTGTTTCAATGGTTCGACTCGATCGAAGTCACTTTGCGTCAGAGTGGATGTCGTGACAATCTCCGCACTCTGAATGCTATCGGCGTTTTCCAGTCCCGCGCACTAGACTGGTGGACGACCGAAAGGAACAAGCACGAAAATGATGCAGCCTATGGTCTGTCATGGGACGAGTTGAAGAACGTTATGCTCGAAGAGTTCTGCCCTCCCCATGAGCGCCAAAAGTTGGAGGATGAATTCTGGCACATCAAGCAAAAAGATGGTGACAACGCTCCCCTGACTGCTTGCTTCAAGCAGCTCAGCATTATCTGTCCCGACCAGGTGAAGACTACTAACATCACAATCAAGAAGTACATCCGCGCTCTGCCGGATTGTGTTGCAGATTTTGTGCAAGCCTCAAAGCCAGCAACAATCGAAGAAACTTACTTACTTGCCGCTGAAATCAACGACAAGCGAGTAAAAGCTGGTTTTTGGGATAAAGCTTCAAAGAACCTGCACCAAGCTACCACCGCGCCAACCGCTGACGCCACCACATCGAAATCATCGAAGTCCTCTCGCCGCAAGAGGAAGAACAACAACAGCAACAACAGCAACTCCAGCAACAAGAACTGTGCTGTCACAACCACTGCTGCTCCACTCCAAGCCGTACCGGCTTAGCAGCAACCCCAGCACCAACCAGCACCAGCACCAGTTACCCATGCACCGCCTGCATAGCGTGCATATACAGGTCCTCACCCTGCTTGCCCAACCTGTACTTATCATCACCAGGTGGGTATCGCCTGCCGATTTTGCGCGCACTGCAATATGTACAACCACTTCACTGCTAACTGCCGTACTGGTCCCCGCCAAGCACCAGCTCAAGCCACTGCTCATCAGGCTCTGCTCCCAGCCCCTCAAGGCCAACAAGCGGCTCAGGCACCCGCGGTCAACGCCAGAGTCTGCTTCGCGTTTGGTGATCCCAACCACTTCGCGAACATGTGTCCGAACAGGGTTGTGAAACAAGAGCCCCAGCAGCAGCAGCCTCAGCAATAGCAACACCAGCAGCAACAGCCTCAACAGCAACAGCAACAAGCCGCCCGCGCCAGAACGTTCAACATCAACGCGCACCAAGCACAAGCCGACAACAATGTGGTTAATGGTACGTTTCTCGTAAACGATATTTATGCTTCGTGTTTGTTTGATACTGGAGCCGATAACTGTTTTGTGTCGTTTGAATTCGAGAAGCTCCTTAATCGTAAGCGCTCCCATCTCCCCTCGACGTTCGATGTCGAAGTCGCCACCGGAAGAACCGTCATCGTCAATTCTGTTCTTCGTGATTGTACTCTTGAACTCAACAATCACATGTTTTCGATTGACCTTATTCCGATGCAGCTTGGAAGTTTTGACATCATAGTAGGCATGGACTTTCTTCGCGAAAACCATGCTGAAGTTATGTTCTTTGATAAGATGATTCGATTCGCGCTCGCTAACGGTGATATATTATGTGTTTATGGTGAAACTCCCTCGAAAGGTCTTAAGCTTATGTTGTGTACCTAAGCTAGCAAGTATCTCCGCAAGGAATTCAGAGCTTTCTTGGCTAACATTGTAGGAGCTGAGAAGGAAAAGAAAGGGAGGCCAGGTGTAAACGATGTTCCAGTGGTTCGAGAATTTCCTAACGTCTTTCCTGAGGATCTTCCCGGACTTCCGCCAAGTCGTGATATCGACTTTCGTATCGAATTCATTCCTGGAGCCAACCCTATTGCTAGAGCTCCTTATCGACTCGCTCCGTCTGAAATGCGTGAAATCTCGAGTCAGCTCCAGGAATTACTTGATAAAGGCTTCATTCGCCCGAGCACCTCTCCATGGGGCGCACCAGTCCTTTTCGTCAAAAAGAAGGATGGGTCGTTTCGGATGTGCATCGACTATCGGGAGTTGAATAAGCTAACAATCAAGAATCGCTATCCCCTGCCTCGAATCGATGTTTTGTTTGATCAGCTACAAGGTGCTATGTGTTTCTTGAAGATCGATCTACGCTCAGGCTATCACTAGCTACGCATTCAAGAGGAGGATATACCCAAAACCACATTTCGCACTCGATACAGCCACTATGAGTTCGTTGTTATGCCTTTTGGTTTAACTAACGCACCCGCGTTTTTCATGGATCTGATGAATCGGGTGTGTAAATCATTTCTTGACTGCTTCGTTATCGTGTTCATCGATGATATCCTGATCTATTCCAAGTCGAAAGCCGAACACGCGCAACATCTACGTTTGGTTCTCGAGCTACTCCAAGGGAATCGACTCTATGCCAAGTTCTCCAAGTGCGAATTTTGGCTGGGGAAGGTTCAATTCCTCGGTCACATTGTCAATAGTCAAGGTATTCATGTCGATTCCGCGAAGATTGAAGCAGTTAAGAGTTGGGTTACATCGAAGAACCCATCTGAAGTCCGTTCTTTTCTTGGACTAGCGGGCTATTATCGTCGACTTATCAAAGGGTTCTCTAAAATCATTGTGCCGCTTACCGCTCTCACGCATAAAGACAAGCCTTTTGTTTGGGGAACTGAACAAGAGTCTGCTTTCCAAACCCTCAAGCACATGCTTTGCAATGCTCCTATCCTCACTTTACCCGACGGAAACGCGGACTTCATTGTCTATTGCGATGCCTCGAACCTTGGTCTTGGTTGTGTTCTCATGCAACGAGACAAGGTTATCGCCTACGCATCTCATAAGCTCAAGATCCACGAGAAGAACTATACAACCCACGACCTCGAGCTAGGCGCAGTTGTTTTTGCGTTGAAGATTTGGCGACACTACCTTTATGGTACCAAGTGTACAATCTTCACCGATCATAGGAGCCTACAATATATCTTTGACCAGAGAGAACTTAATATGCGTCAACGCCGATGGGTAGAACTTCTCAACGATTACGGCTGTGAGATCCGTTACCACCCAGGCAAAGCAAATGTCGTTGCCGACGCTCTCAGCAGACGAAGCTATTTGCTTAGCATTCCTAATATTCCCGCCCAGCATCATCTCGAAACCCTTATTCGCGAAGCCCAGCATGCGTGTTTTACCGAACGCACCTTGGAGAAGGAAAGGATCCACCACGATGGAGCTGTCACGACCCCCGACCCACCCTGGACGGAATCGGGTGCCGTGAGCAGTCCAGTGGTACCGGTGATTATTTTTGGAAAACATTGCAGCGGAAATTTCATCAGGACCGTGAGTTAGGAAAAATATCAGAGTTTAGAAACACCGGATTTTATTTAAATAGATGGAATAAATTCCATGTTTTACAAAGGTAGCTTTTAATAAAAATGATATTTCTTAATTTGATTTAATTAATAAAATAAGCCACTTCTTGAAGTCCTTCAGTGCTGGATCCAATTCTTACTCCAATATACTGTAATTACCTGAAACGTGTTTTAAAAAGGGTTTTGTCAGCGGGAAATACTGAGTGAATCATTCATTTTGATAAAATGACACATAGTTATAAATTACAGCATAAGAGCGATTACTATGGCAGTATCTTAATTAATATCTGGTATTGTCACCCGTGTGACGATGGTCATACCACTATTGGGTCCAGTCACCCAATTAGTGACGTTTTGTCACTGTTAGGTCTTATTAGCCTAACCCATGTTAGGGCTTATTGCCTAACCGTGAGAAATTAGTAATGTGCACAATACCCCACTAACCAGCGGTTAAGATAACCACGACTTAATCCCTGTAATTATAACACTTTGAAAATAATTTAAGGTATTGTAATACTTACTCACAAACGGTGAGAAAACAATTTAAAAAGAAGAATGACTCACAAACTGTGAGAAAAGAGTTTGTAAAAGGGGAATGACTCACATTATAATCATGCAGTTTCATACGGCCAAAGTTTAGTCTACAGATAAGCCTTGATATATTGCAGATTTATACAGGCAGAGCTTAGCCTATTGATTTATCCTTGTAACCTAGTGCACACAACTAGGTAGGTAATTTAATAGCAGTTACGTCAATTCACGAGATTAAACCTTCACAGCGATTAATCAGTGCAATACTCGATAATTCAATCGGATTCACAACGAATAACAGAGCATAGTCCGAATTCGAACAGCACTCTAATATTCAAGTCGAAATCACGACGAATAATCAAAGTACAAGCTCAATTGAGCAGCATCTGGACTATCGTTGGATAGTTATAATCGATCGGACGTTGAATCGTAATAGCGATCGAGTTATTATCCTGATTGCGGCAGCAATTCGAGACCCGTGTGTGTTTGTTGTATTGTTTCTACTATAACTTGACGTACACAGCGAGTTTTTACGTCGTTTCAAAGACAGAATTCAAGTCCCAGACTCCTCTATTTATACATGAAATTTGACACCGTCGCGTAGCGCGAGGGGTACCCCCATGGGCGTCGCGCTACGCGAGTGGTAACCTATGTTCATAGGGTAGCTACGTGTGTAACTAGGCTTGCTGTGTTGACAGTTTCATAAAATTCGATTTTGATAGAGAGTTATGAAGATAATCGTTAGCTAGGGTTTATCCCCCCCTGAGTTTTAGGGGCCCTGATCCTGATTCTGATTGTTCTGGAAATTTTAGGGTTAGTGCAGAATTACTTGGGTTTCTCAATTAGGGTTTTCTTAATAGCTAATTACCATCCTAATTATGGATTTTAGTGACAGTTGTTACATCCTCCCCACCTTAATAAAAATCTCGTCCTCGAGATTTGGATTATGATATTTTCTTGGGTTATGTTTCTTCTTCTAATTAAGAGAAACAATGTATCGTGGAATGGAATCAAAGGATATTTTGAGGGTATGAATTTTGAAAATAAAAATGACTTATAGGAACAATTGGATTCAATATCCGAAATGAATTTTCTTTGATCAATTAAGGAAGGTTCTGAATTGATAAATATCTATTTATGAATGGAAGTATGGAAAATGATTTGTTAATGATTATTCGAAAATCAATATCGTTTACTTAAATGGTACTGGACAATAGAGTTTAGTGTATCATAATCTGAGTACATAATTGTACCAAGAATATGACAAATCAAATGAATGGCGTATGAATAGGGTTTAGCACATGCTACAAATCTATTCGGACGCTACAAAGTGTTTGTAATGATTGAAAGAATTTAATAATGATGACCGAATAAATTCACTGTTTTCGAAATTGAGAGTTTCAAGGAAGCGAATCTGGATATTTCAAAAGATGAGACATTCCGATGAAATGATATAGTTTCCAAGGTGATTATGTTTAAGCCAGAAGATATATGATGTATAGATTTTTAGAATGAATGTGAAGAACTTTTTGGAATTAATAAAATTTCTTTGTCAGAAGAAAACTTACTTTGATTGGTACCTAAGGAAGACTTAAGATTGACAGGTTCAAAATGAAATGGAAACATGAAAATGATTCGTCAAATATTGAATTATGATATGAGAAAATCAATGTGATGAGATGGGTGATTTGTAAGAATACATGAGAAGACAAGTGTATTTTTGTCTTAATACATAATTGTATTCAGATGATTTTAATCAAAATGTTTTATTTAAGGATAGGTGATATTTTGATTTATTAAATACCTTTTCCTTTTATGTTATCATAAAGTAGAATAATAAATAAATATAGATAGGTTTAAAATATCAAAACCCGTGGTAAATTGTGACAAAATAATGATATAGGTTTACCCAATATTCTAGAACTTACGATTACCATTTTTTTTTAAATCAAGTGTGTTTAACTATAAGATTTTATAATGAGGTATTTTAAATCATAAAAATAAGATAATAAATGTTTATTTTAATATCAAGCATACTTAAATATTGGTTTGTGTAAATAACATTTGATATTTTAATATATATATTTTATAAAAGAATATTTCTATAAGATGAACATTTATTTATAATATGTCTTGTTCATGAATACTTAGACAATTATTTAGATAATTTTATTCGTCCCTTTAATTGTTCTATTAAAATATATCTTCTCTTTACAGTACAAAGTATATATATATATATCTATATATATAATATAAAATATTTATATATATATATATAATTGAAATTTACTAAATAAGTATGATGACTTAATTTATATATATTAAATAGTTATTATCATTGTTGGATATTGGTTAGTGCTGTCTTGTTTAAGCATAGGTGATCAGTCCATGCCTAACTAAGGCTACGCTATCCAATACCTGTCTTGATAATAACCTTAATACCTAAAAATACTATTAATACCTACTATTATTAATATTTTATTACAAATATTCACCAAAAATAAATAATTTAAACGAGATTAGCGCAATTTTTAAATTTTGTGAAGAATGTCACCACAAGGTGATCGTAATCAAAGAAATGATTTGATGAATTCGAAGACTAAACAAGCATGCTATGGTTTAAGAGAATTGAAGTGCTTGTTGGGACTATTTTGAATATGATGGCTCCAATCCATCATATGGGATTTTGAATTGAATACGAAAATGCGAGCAAGTTCAAACAATTGAACTTTGGTGTAAACAAAATGAGTTCAAGAAAGTTCTGACATGGTTACAACAAAACCATGTATACCATTAAAAGGAAATCGAGTTTTTCAAAGGAAAAATTTATCGATCAAATATCAAAGAGTAATCATTTTGCCAAACGCGGTAATGCAAAGATCAAGTATAATGAAATGATATTTGAGGTTGGATAAAACAATAATTTTGAATGAAGCCTTCCTAGGGTCTTATAACTCATATGAACCACATGCACAACAAATAGTGTATGGATTTACCAAGAAACGAGATAGATCACTATTTGCTATTATGAAAGAATTCTTTATGGTATGATGACCATTACAAGAACA
Source organism: Helianthus annuus (assembly GCF_002127325.2). NCBI lineage: Eukaryota > Viridiplantae > Streptophyta > Magnoliopsida > Asterales > Asteraceae > Helianthus > Helianthus annuus. Next base: position 56,075,938 of record NC_035449.2, on the reverse strand, counting down.
CGAAAGTCAACTTATTATAGGCAGAAGTCGGAATTGCTACGAAGGGAATATAAGAACTTTTATCTGGAATTTTGTGTGATAACCGTTGTTAAGTGCCATTATCAAGGAATGTCGAATGAACTGAAATGGAATAGGGAATTTGCAAAGGTATGTGACTCCTTTTTCAGTGATAATAATTATGACTTAGGTTAGACTGTGCACCAATGATTGTGAAATCTTGTTCCAACGTACCTCAGTGAAATGTAGATCGTTTATAGGATCACGTGGCAAAGTGCTTCTTTTTGATTAGTAGTTTTCTACTGACAGAATTAGTATTGGTGTCATCGTGCTTAATTTATACTTTTCAAAGGTCTTGCCTTGGAAAGTCGTGTGTGATATATTTCAACGTCTGTGGACGTATATTTTAAGTTTCATGTGTTTTCTGGTGCATTAGCACAACTTTATATGTTTCTTACTTGTGTATTGTAAATTTTTATACTTTCGATGATATCCCATCTTTAAAGGGTTCTCATTGTATGAGTTACGAGGTAAATGATCAAACAAAATAATGTTTGATATTGGAAAAGAGATTCCTGATAAAGAATTCTAGACACGGATGCTTGTGTTTTATTTCAATTTGTCAATTCTTATGTTTTTGGAATTTCCTTATAGATATACCTATCTATATAATCACATATTTCACATGCTGAAATAAACATACCATTTATTAGGTCAATGTATTTAACAGATTCATATTTCCAAGAACCACTCAGGTATTTGGTCATGATACTATTTAGGGAAATCTTGTCACTGATTTGACATATCCTTTACCCCGTCTTATCCGGTTCGCGCCGGAGCGGTAATCTCAATATGTCCGGACAAGCTGGAGAGTCTGCTACTCTAGACCCAGTTTTGCCGGAGAAAATTTTCTATTTCCCATAAATAGTATCTTTTCAAAAAGTGCCTCTTTCATTAGGGCTTTTATCCAGAATCAAGAAAATTTGTATTCCCATAACATATCTTATTCTAGACCAAATAATATTAGTAAGCAAGAATAAATAGCAATTAAGTGCTATTGCCTCCTAACCGTCATACCAGTATCCATTATACTTATATAAGTAATTTACCTTAAAGTTTATTTTAAGGCAAAATTCTTAAGTTCAAGTCTAAATACCATCCGGAGTGCTATCAGATAATATTAAGTTTCTAATTCTCCATTTCACTTAGGTATTATCATAACACCTAATTGTGTAAACCAGTGACTTAGCTTATACTAAGGCATCTTTTCTTATGTTCAAGTCTAACTGCTATCAGCTGTGCTACCATTTAATAGAAATCTCCTAACTCTTTTTATTTAAGCTTAAGTATTATTATCACAACACTTATAGGCTTAAAGCAGTGGCTCTGATACCACCTTCTGTCACGACCCCCGACCCACCCTGGACGGAATCGGGTGCCGTGAGCAGTCCAGTGGTACCGGTGATTATTTTTGGAAAACATTGCAGCGGAAATTTCATCAGGACCGTGAGTTAGGAAAAATATCAGAGTTTAGAAACACCGGATTTTATTTAAATAGATGGAATAAATTCCATGTTTTACAAAGGTAGCTTTTAATAAAAATGATATTTCTTAATTTGATTTAATTAATAAAATAAGCCACTTCTTGAAGTCCTTCAGTGCTGGATCCAATTCTTACTCCAATATACTGTAATTACCTGAAACGTGTTTTAAAAAGGGTTTTGTCAGCGGGAAATACTGAGTGAATCATTCATTTTGATAAAATGACACATAGTTATAAATTACAGCATAAGAGCGATTACTATAATTAATATCTGGTATTGCCACCCGTGTGACGATGGTCATACCACTATTGGGTCCAGTCACCCAATTAGTGACGTTTTGTCACTGTTAGGTCTTATTAGCCTAACCCATGTTAGGGCTTATTGCCTAACCGTGAGAAATTAGTAATGTGCACAATACCCCACTAACCAGCGGTTAAGATAACCACGACTTAATCCCTGTAATTATAACACTTTGAAAATAATTTGAGGTATTGTAATACTTACTCACAAACGGTGAGAAAACAATTTAAAAAGAAGAATGACTCACAAACTGTGAGAAAAGAGTTTGTAAAAGGGGAATGACTCACATTATAATCATGCAGTTTCATACGGCCAAAGTTTAGTCTACAGATAAGCCTTGATATATTGCAGATTTATACAGGCAGAGCTTAGCCTATTGATTTATCCTTGTAACCTAGTGCACACAACTAGGTAGGTAACTTAATAGCAGTTACGTCAATTCACGAGATTAAACCTTCACAGCGATTAATCAGTGCAATACTCGATAATTCAATCGGATTCACAACGAATAACAGAGCATAGTCCGAATTCGAACAGCACTCTAATATTCAAGTCGAAATCACGACGAATAATCAAAGTACAAGCTCAATTGAGCAGCATCTGGACTATCGTTGGATAGTTATAATCGATCGGACGTTGAATCGTAATAGCGATCGAGTTATTATCCTGATTGCGGCAGCAATTCGAGACCCGTGTGTGTTTGTTGTATTGTTTCTACTATAACTTGACGTACACAGCGAGTTTTTACGTCGTTTCAAAGACAGAATTCAAGTCCCAGACTCCTCTATTTATACATGAAATTTGACACCGTCGCGTAGCGCGAGGGGTACCCCCATGGGCGTCGCGCTACGCGAGTGGTAACCTATGTTCATAGGGTAGCTACGTGTGTAACTAGGCTTGCTGTGTTGACAGTTTCATAAAATTCGATTTTGATAGAGAGTTATGAAGATAATCGTTAGCTAGGGTTTATCCCCCCCTGAGTTTTAGGGGCCCTGATCCGGATTCTGATTGTTCTGGAAATTTTAGGGTTAGTGCAGAATTACTTGGGTTTCTCAATTAGGGTTTTCTTAATAGCTAATTACCATCCTAATTATGGATTTTAGTGACAGTTGTTACAGGAGCCCATCTTGTTAACAAGTCTAATGGGATATTCTACTATCTGGACCGAATTTGGATCCCTAAGCGGACTGATTTGCGACAGATTTTGATGGACGAAGCCCACAAATCTCGGTATACTATTCATCCCGGTGCTGATAAAATGTACCAGGACCTTCGCTACAAGTACTGGTGGCCGGGCATGAAGAGGGATATCGCTCTTTACGTTGGAAGATGCCTGACTTGCTCGAAAGTTAAGGCCGAACATCAAAGACCCTCTGGTTTACTCGAACAACCCCCGATCCCTATATGGAAGTGGGAGAGTATAGCCATGGACTTCATAACTAAACTCCCGCGCACGCCATCAGGTCACGACAGCATCTGGGTTGTCGTTGACCGCTTAACCAAATCTGCTCATTTCCTACCAATACGGGAAGACTACAAGTGTAATAACTGTCACTAAAATCCACTAATTAGGATGGTAATTAGCTATTAAGGAAACCCTAATTGAGAAACCCAAGTGATTCTGCACAAACCCTAAAAATTTTCAGAATTTTCAGAATCAGGATCAGGGCCCCTAAAACTCAGGGGGGGATAAACCCTAGCCAACGATTATCTTCATAACTAATTGTAAAAATCGAATTTTAAGAAACTGACAACACAGCAAGCCTACACGCACGAAGGGCTACTCTATGAAAATAGGGTGGTCACTCGCGTAGCGCGACGCCTAAGGGGGCACCCCCTCGCGCTACGCGACGGTGTCAAAATCTCAGTATAAATAGCAGGGGTTGGGACTTGAATTTTGGCACTTGAACGACGAAAATCGGAGTTACGTAGGTCGAGTTATAAGCAAAACAGTCCAACACACACACACAATTATCGAATCGCTGCCGCAGAACAGGGTAATTACTCGATCGCTATTACGATTCAGTTTCCGGAATCAATACATTCAAAGAATGTCTAAGTGCCGCCCACATTGGGCTATGCTTTATCGTTGTCGATAATTCGATAATGAGCCGAAGCATTGTACTTTGTCGTTGTCGATAATTCGATATACGAGTTGAAGTACTATACTTTATCGTTTGTCATTTTGATAAATGAGCCGAAGTATTGCACTTGGACATTCATTGTCAAAATTGATCTCGGGGAATTATCGTAACTGCTGTATTGATCACTAATCCTGTTTTGTGTGCATTATTGTTAAATTAGAAATAATCAAGGCTAATCAGTAGGCTTATACACTGCTCGTTAAATCTGCAATGTGAGTCATTCTTCTTTTTATCAACTATTTTACAATACTCCAAATTATTTTCAAAGTGTTATAATTACAGGGACTAAGTCGTGGATATCTTGATTTATTGGTTAGTGGGGTATTGTGCACATTACTATTTCTCCCAGTTAGGTTCATTGACCTACTAGGGAGAAACGTCACTATTAGAGTTCATTAACCTAATAAGTGGTATGACCATCGTCACCATTGTGACTTGTCACCATTGTGGCAGAAAGCCAGATAAAAATAAGATATGAACCATTGTAATCGCTCTTATGCTGTAATTTATAACTATGGGTCATTTCCTAAAAACTGAATGAACTCACTCAGTATTTCCCCGCTGACAAAACCTTTTTCAAACATGTTTCAGGTAATCTGTTGTGAGCAAAGAAAAGTGCCAGGAAGCACTACCAGCTTAGAAAAGTGGCTCAGTGTAAATAAATAAAGAAACATGTTTTGGAAAATAAAGATTTCCATTGAAATCACATTATTGTAAATTATTGGGTTTTATCCCTAAATTATATAATGAGCAGTTTTACTACTAAAGATCCTGTTTTAAAAAGACTTCCGCTGTCGCCTAAATTAAAATACCGCAGGATTTCTGTTCCGCGGCTCCTGAAACGGGTCAAACCGGGTCGGGGGCCGTGACAGAAATAAGGTGGTATCAGAGCCACTTCTCAAGCCACTGATTTAAGCCAATTAAGTATTTAGAAAATACTTAATTTCCATTAATTGCTATTTTGTGATTATTTATTTATTTATCTGACTAATTGTGTACAGTATGAGCAGATCTTTATATGCTAGTCAATGTAGTAAGTCATACAAATTCTTAAATAATTTGATTCAAGTATTAGTACCTTTATTATCTACAATCTAGAAGTCTTATCAAGAAAATCATAAAATTTTGAAATAAAACCTCGTATGATGTAAATTTCAGTGATACCCAGTAGGAACTAATATTTAAAAAGTTTTCTATAAATTTTATGAATTCTGACTATGTCTATTTTTGCTAAACAGCATGAGTAACTTGTCTGAGGCCCTTCAGAATTTAAATCTCTATCCAGTAAGAGTAGAAGTTTCCAGAGATTTCAATAGGTATATACTAGATGTAGAAGAACCTATAGAATTCGATGCTTTACCTCTCGAGAAACCCAAGCCCAAGGAAATAGAAATTGGGGAAAGTTTTAGGCAAATTGAAAAGTTACCATCTCAGGAAGAGTTAGATTTTATAATGGCAAGCCATAATACTATTAATGAAAATATTTTTAATCGCTCTCTTGAAACACCGTTACCAATGAACTTAGAACCATCTATTCCAAACCCTTCAATCCACTCGCAAATAAACGAATGGTTAGTTAATGAAATACAGTTACAAAACCATCCCTATAAGCTTTTTCCTCAAGTTCCATCTAGAACCTTTACCAAATCCACCAATGAGTAACAAGAATAAGGCTGAACTTCGCTTAGGTAAAGAACTAATGGATACTGGGAATAGGATCCAAGAGATTAGGAGACAGATCTCCTGGAACTACGATAAGAGGGAACACAAGTTACTAGAATATCATTGACAAAAAGAATAGAGGATTTATGAAACTGTTATTATGTAGTAATAATAATAGTAAAATCAGTATGTGTAAGATAAATAATAAAACGGTTGTATATAGAAGCATGAAATTTTAGAAAATTTACAAAATTTTGTTCGTATACGTGATTATGTGCAATTAAGTTTGATATTGGATTATTTCTTGTATACTAATTATTTATCTATAACTTAGTTGTCAAATGGAAAACGCTAATAATGAACCAGTTAATGAGGTTAATGATTCTGAGCAACAACCGGGGGATCAATACATGACTAGGCAGGATATAGAAAATATCGTTGCTCAAGGGATAGCCAACACTATTCCAACAATGATAGCTCAAGGGATAGCCAACGCTATTCCAGCCATCGTTGCTGCTGTTAAAAATCCAATAGAACCACAACAACTCGTTCCTAGCAAACGTATTTCTAAAGATAACTTCAGTAATAGCGTAAACGGAGGCAATGATCATGTTAATCATGACAATGAACCACAACCAGCGCCGCTCCCTAAGAAATTGAAAGCTGCAACACCTGGTTGCACTTACAAGGAATTTCTTGCTTGTAAACCATCTGAGTTTGCAGGCAACGAAGGAGCGACTGCGGCACTACGTTGGTTAGAGAAAACTGAGGCAGTAATTGCCATAAGTAAATGTGCTCAGGATGATCAGGTCATGTACGCGTCAAACCTTTTCAAAGAAGGAGCGCTAGAATGGTGGAATACGGTGTTACAATCAAAAGGAAGAAGGATGGCGTATGCTATGAACTAGGAAGAATTTAAAAGCTTGGTAGAAAGAAAATTCTGTCCCGAATATGAAAAGGAACAAATGACAAACAAGTTTTTAACCCACCGAATGGTTGATGTAGATTGTCGAAAGTATACTACGACATTCTTCGAATATGCTCGAGTAGTACCAACCCTGGCTTCGCCAGAGCCAGTACTTATTTCTCGATATATTTGGGGATTGATTTCTGAAATCCGTAACATCGTCAAGGCTGCGAAACCTCGCACGATTGATGATGCGGTAGATTTAGCCAATACTCTGACTGACGAACTAGTACGGACAAGAGAAGAAAATAGAAGGAAGGAAGTAGCCCAAAAGATTACCCAGGTAATCCGTTCGGATAACCATAACGATTTTAAGAAAGGAGGGAATGGGCAATCTTCTACTAGTTCATTTTGCAATTTTTGCAAAAGGAAGCATTTTGGAAGATGCAAAGGATACTGCAATTTTTGCAAAATTCCGGGGCATCAGGAAGAAGACTGCAGGAGGAAGAAATTTTCAGTTTGTTACAACTGTGGAGAAACAGGACATCTTAGGCCAAATTGTCCAAAACTGAACAAACCATCTGACACTAAAACCAAACCTGCAGAAGAAGCAAAAAGAAATGCAAGAGCATTTCAATTGACTGCTAAGGAAACAGAGCTTATTCCAGATGTAATAGCCGGTACGTCCTAGGTTACAACGTTTACACAAAAAGTATTAACTAACTCTGATACACACCAAAGTTTTATAAATACTTCATTCCGTCAAACTCTTAACTTAGACAAACCTTTACAGTCAAAACATGCCAAAAAGGAAAATATAACTCTCAGGTCATATGATTCTTCGCTAACCTAATTCCTATGAAATTAGCCAAGTTTAATGTTGTGTCAGAAATAGATTGGTTAGTAGCCAACCCTACTCGAATTCTCTGTGATAAGAACTTTATAGAAAATCCAGGTAACCGCCAGAGAAGTATTTATGATTATAGGAAATAAACCACGTAAGGTCACATGATAAATCATGAAGATATTCACTTAGATCCTGCTAAGATAGCAATGGAAGAGTTCGCAATCTTTAAATGGAAAGTAAGTATTTTGTAAATTTAGCCGGATACTATAGGCAGTTTATTAAGGATTCTTTTAGATAGATACATCCTTAACTAAGTTAACACAGTTAATTCTAAATAAGAACCTAAACAAAAAGAAGCCTCTAGCTAGCCTTACCAGAAGGAACAGAAGATTTTAAAGTATACGGTAATGCTTCAAAGTTAAAATTTGGATATATGGTAATGCGACACAAAAAGGTAATTGTGTATGCATCAAGGCAATTACAAAAGCACGAAGAAAGCCTTACCACTTGTAAGCCTAAAAAAATTAGAAACCACAAGTTATCCTTAAGATTAGGAAACATTATCTAAGCAAGCTTACTATCCATACGGGTCATAAGAATTTAAGATACATATTTGAGCAACAAGAATTAAACATGAGGAAAAAGGGAAATCCTCGATGATTACGACTGTGATATTCAGTATCACGAAGGAAAGGCTGAAGACGATTAGAAGAACTATACAAATAATAAACAAAGGCCATCGAAGTCCGAGTTGGAGACAAAATGCTATTAAAAGTATTTCCTTGGAAAGGAATTTATAAATTCGGTAAGAGAAGAAGCTAAGTCTCTGATACGTAGGACCATTTCCAATAAACCAACGCATAGGACCAGTAGCTTATCATTTACAACTACCAGAAGAATTAACTGAAGTACATGATGTGTTTCATGTATCCAATCTTAAGAAACGTCTATCAGGCAAATCCTTGGTAGTACCTCTTCAAGATATAGAAATAAATGATAGAGAAACCCCTACAAATAGAAGATCGGAAAATTTAGTTTCTCAAACACAAACGACTAGTGTTAGTGAAAGTCCAATGGGAATCCAGAAGAGAACAAGAGTATACTTGGGAACTGGAATCAGAAATGAAGTGAAAATACCCTCATCTATTTCAGTGAATCTCGAGGACGAGATTTTCTTAAGGTGGGGAGGATGTAATAACTGTCACTAAAATCCACTAATTAGGATGGTAATTAGCTATTAAGGAAACCCTAATTGAGAAACCCAAGTGATTCTGCACAAACCCTAAAATTTTTCAGAATTTTCAGAATCAGGATCAGGGCCCCTAAAACTCAGGGGGGGATAAACCCTAGCCAACGATTATCTTCATAACTAATTGTAAAAATCGAATTTTAAGAAACTGACAACACAGCAAGCCTACACGCACGAAGGGCTACTCTATGAAAATAGGGTGGTCACTCGCGTAGCGCGACGCCTAAGGGGGCACCCCCTCGCGCTACGCGACGGTGTCAAAATCTCAGTATAAATAGCAGGGGTTGGGACTTGAATTTTGGCACTTGAACGACGAAAATCGGAGTTACGTAGGTCGAGTTATAAGCAAAACAGTCCAACACACACACACAATTATCGAATCGCTGCCGCAGAACAGGGTAATTACTCGATCGCTATTACGATTCAGTTTCCGGAATCAATACATTCAAAGAATGTCTAAGTGCCGCCCACATTGGGCTATGCTTTATCGTTGTCGATAATTCGATAATGAGCCGAAGAATTGTACTTTGTCGTTGTCGATAATTCGATATACGAGTTGAAGTACTATACTTTATCGTTTGTCATTTTGATAAATGAGCCGAAGTATTGCACTTGGACATTCATTGTCAAAATTGATCTCGGGGAATTATCGTAACTGCTGTATTGATCACTAATCCTGTTTTGTGTGCATTATTGTTAAATTAGAAATAATCAAGGCTAATCAGTAGGCTTATACACTGCTCGTTAAATCTGCAATGTGAGTCATTCTTCTTTTTATCAACTATTTTACAATACTCCAAATTATTTTCAAAGTGTTATAATTACAGGGACTAAGTCGTGGATATCTTGATTTATTGGTTAGTGGGGTATTGTGCACATTACTATTTCTCCCAGTTAGGTTCATTGACCTACTAGGGAGAAACGTCACTATTAGAGTTCATTAACCTAATAAGTGGTATGACCATCGTCACCATTGTGACTTGTCACCATTGTGGCAGAAAGCCAGATAAAAATAAGATATGAACCATTGTAATCGCTCTTATGCTGTAATTTATAACTATGGGTCATTTCCTAAAAACTGAATGAACTCACTCAGTATTTCCCCGCTGACAAAACCTTTTTCAAACATGTTTCAGGTAATCTGTTGTGAGCAAAGAAAAGTGCCAGGAAGCACTACCAGCTTAGAAAAGTGGCTCAGTGTAAATAAATAAAGAAACATGTTTTGGAAAATAAAGATTTCCATTGAAATCACATTATTGTAAATTATTGGGTTTTATCCCTAAATTATATAATGAGCAGTTTTACTACTAAAGATCCTGTTTTAAAAAGACTTCCGCTGTCGCCTAAATTAAAATACCGCAGGATTTCTGTTCCGCGGCTCCTGAAACGGGTCAAACCGGGTCGGGGGCCGTGACAACAAGGTAGAACGATTAGCCCGAATCTACACCGATGAGATCATTTGTCGTCATGGGACGCCTCGCGACATCATCTCTGACCGTGATGCTCGGTTTACCTCGCGACTGTGGGAAATGTTTCAAGCAGCTCTCGGTACTACGCTTAATCTGAGTACCGCATTCCATCCTCAAACCGACGGTCAGACTGAGAGAACGATCCGTACTCTTGAAGACATGCTCCGTTCGTGTGTCATAGATTTCGGTGGTAATTGGGACGCTTACCTGTCGTTAGTCGAATTCTCGTATAATAACAATTATCATTCCAGCATTCAAATGGCACCGTTTGAGGCTCTATATGGAAGAATATGTCGATCGCCTATTGTATGGCACGAGATCGGGCACTCACAATTAACCGGTCCTGAGCTGTTGCAAGAAACGATTGACAAAGTTCTCCAAATCCGAGACAATCTGCTGAAAGCTCGGAGTCGTCAGAAAAGTTACGCCGATAGACGACGCAAGCCCCTTGAATTTCACGTTGGCGACTACGTACTCCTAACGGTATCACCTTGGAAGGGTGTGGTCAGATTCGGCAAGAAAGGGAAACTAGCGCCTCGATATGTTGGACCTTTTAAGATTCTGGAAAGGATCGGAAAAGTCGCCTACAGACTCAAACTACCGGAGGAACTTAGTAACGTCCACCCGACCTTCCATGTTTTGAACCTCCGAAAGTGCCTAGCTGAGCATGATTTAATTGTACCCCTTGATGATCTCCAAATAAACGAAACACTACACTTCGTGGAGAAGCCTGTCGAGATCATGGATTGCCAAACCAAGCAGCTCAGACGCTCACGTATTCCTATTGTGAAAGTCCGATGGGAAGGCAAACGAGGCGCCGAGTTCACTTGGGAGCTCAAAAGCGACATGAAGGCGAAGTACCCGCAGTTGTTTGTTACGGCTGAAGCCTAATTTCGGGACAAAACTTTTTTAAGAGGGGGAGGCTGTAACACCCCGTGTTTCGAAAGTCAAAGTCAAAGTCAAGATTGAAGTCAAAGGGAGACAAGATTGCTAATTGCGATCTGTCACTCCTTGCTCAATTCCTGTTTTGACTTCTTTGACTTGTAGATACTCTATTTTATGCTTTATGTAAGTTGTATTATGTGGAGTACTCATTAATAATCGACGTTTAATCAATGTTTATTCGATATTTATCGCATGCTTTATCGCTTATCGCAATCGCACTCGTAACTCGAATTACGCGTTCTAGATATTGTTTTACGTGTGTGTGTGTGCCTTATGTGTTACTTGTGCATGTTTATTTATGTTATGTTGTGGTGATTAATCGAAACTCAATCGTAATCGAATCGCAAACGCTAAATACAAGTCAATTAAGGATGATTGTATGTTGATATAGTAGTTGGGATTAAAAGTAATTTGAATAGGAATCTCCATCGCATCGCCACGCTCGCAATCGTAATCGAAACGACAAAACTCGTCGCACCGAACATTCGAAACAAGTGGCTAATCAACCAAGTGACCAGCCGATCGACCAGCTGCTTGATCGAGCTACCACTCGATTGACCAGCCATTCGATCAGGCTGCCACCCGATCGACTAGCCCTTTCCACTTTGGGAAACCCTATAAATACCCCACTTGTTACTACTTTTGGTAGTGACATCTCTCTGCTCGAACCAGCCGCACTCAAGCTTCTTTTCTCCGATATCTCTCAAATCTTGTAAGTTTTCAACCTAATCTTTGTACTTCTATGATCAACACTTGATTCTACACCTTTCTATCTTTTGAATCTTAACTTTTAACCGTGGAATCACTAGATTTGAGGTGTTCTAGGATGATGTCATGGTTGTGTTTGTTTGTATAATTTGAACATTCAGTGAATATGAAACAGTGTAAAGTGCAGCGGAAATGAACACAAACTTTGTTAAACACAAATCAAGGAAGAGAATAGTTTGATAAACAATTGCTTTCTCAGTAAGTTGAATGATTACAATGAAAATCAAAAGATTACAAGCATGCTTACATAACTAAACTCCCCCTCAGCCTGATACCCCAAGGTTGGTTGTACAAGATGAAAGGATTGAATTGAGGAGAAGAACTCACTCAAAACGATCAAATGTAACAGTATAGAGTACTGTTACATTTATAGATAATCCAAACCACTGAAGCATCTCAGCTGACGTCACCATGAAAGTGACATCTAACAACCTAACAAACTCTATCTACTGATCTATACAACTACTGCTTTGCAAACTACTGATATTGCATAATATTACAGAAGATGAATAAAACTGCTGCTGCATCATTCTACTGCTGTGAACCCAGCAGTACTTGTCATGATCAGCAGTGCTTGACTCAAGGCAGCAGATTGAACAGCAGGGCTTTTGGTCTTCATCAGTCCTTGAATGGAACAGCAGTTGTAGGTCAGTAGATGTTGATAGAAGCAGTACTTTGGAGTATAGCAGATGTTGGAGCCACAGTCAAGGGGAAAGCTTATAGTAAACAGCTGCTTATTGCGAGTCCACTGTTGTGATCCGGTTTTGGCTTTCATTATCTGTTCCTCTGGTAGGGTTCAATCCCAACAATCTCCCCCTGGAACAGATAATGCCAAAACCCTTCATTATTCTGGACCTTTATTTCTCATCAAGAGTTCCTTAGCTTGTCTTTTAAATTCAGCTTCAAATTCCTTGGAACTCAGGTCATCTTCATCCCTACACAGTGTAAGTTCAAGGAGATCCTGCAAATCTTCAACACTAAGGCCTAGTGCTTCTTTCCTTGATATGTACTTCACTTCAACATTGGTTCTGACCAGAGTCAATACGTGGGTCTTTTGATCAGATATCCACTTTAGTATTTTTAAACCAAATGGGTTTCTTGGGAGAGATTTATTCTTAGATGAGTTTGGAGATGTTGGCCTTGTGAAGACTTGCAGACTTTCAGACATTCTTTTGAAGGCCATCTCAATGACTTTGTTGGCTGCAGCTATGTCTTCTGCAGTCTCTTTTTCGATCAGCTCTTGCCTATCAAAGTCTGTCATGCCTGTCGAAGTGTTTGGTGATGCAGACTTGGTTAATACCTTCTTAAAAAGGTTCTGAAGCTTTGTTGAGTTCTCTTCTTTTAGACCCATTTTCATGATGGCATCATTGAAGTACTCAGCTTCCTTTTCTTTGACCTCTTCTTCAGACAGTTGTTTTCCTTCTTCTTGGTTTGTCACAAGAGTAGGATTATCTGCTGATTTGAACAGTGTTTTGAGGCTTTCAATCTGCTGTTCAAGCTTCATCATTTGTTCACGTTTCTTTGAAGCGCCTGAAACAGTTATCTTTCTTTTCTTTAGCCTTTCATAGGCTTCATTAGTCTGCTGTTTTGACCATTTTGATATGGCTTCAGCAGTATCCATTTTTGCATCCACCAGCTCCTTTTTCTTACCTTTATACTCAGCAGTTAGGTCAGCAATGAGCTTTTTGTATTTGCTCCAGTTTGGAGCATTCTTCTTCTTTGTAGGATCATTCTTGATTTTTTCAATCCTTTCTGCCTCATGCTTTAGAGCGGCTATTGGCCATTCTTCGAACTGTTTTTCTTCAACAGGATAGAATTTCTCTTTCATGATGTAGGCTAGATATTGTTTTCTTAACTTTTTTCGTTGATCAGCCTTTTCTTTGTTTAGTTCTTGTGCAAACTCTTCTATCTGCTTTACTTTTGTGAGGAAGAACTCCAGTCTTTTAGCAATGCCTTCGTCACTTAAACCTTCACTTTCACTTTCAACTTTAGCTCTTATTTTAGCTTGCCTTGCCTTGATCTTGAGGTAATCATCCATATCCTCTGGTGCCATGTAGCCTATGAGCGAGGAGAATCTTCTTTTTAAAGGATCTTCTTCTGTATAGAATTGCCTCATCTCATTTTTGATAGCTTCAAGTTCCAGTGGATATTTTGCCGCATCAGGATCATGTATGCCATCATCGGCAGAGATTGGCCTTCTTTTTCTGTTGAAGAGATTTGGTTGTGATGTAGGAAAGGTGAGAGCAGTGGTGGATGGTTGACAAACAGCTGTTGAAACAACTGGTGTCTCAATTGTTGTTGTCATTACAACTACTGATGTATCAGCAGATGTCTTCTGCTTTTGAGCAGGGGTTGTGATGGCAGTAGTTTGAGTGGTGATGAGTGGCTGACTAACAACTGTTGAAACAACTGGTGGTTCAACCACTGTTGCCATTACAACAGATGTTATAACATCTGCCGTCTTCTGCTTTTTGGCAGGAGGTGATGATGGGTTGGTTGTTTTTGATGGAGATGGTGGTTTTGGTGCTGTAGACACAGATGGTGGTGGAGCAGTAGTTGTGGTGGTGTGTGGTGATGTGGTGTGTGTTGATACTGCAGTTTGGTTTGATTATTTTCTGGCTCAACATACATACCGTCATCAATTCCCTTTTTCTTCCACTTGATCTTCTCCCCCTGTTTGGCATTATCTGGGAAGGGTTCATTCATGAAAAGAACAGTGGAGGGAACCTTTCCAGAGGCACTTTGAATGTGAGCCTTTATAGCTTTAATATCTGCCTGAGTATCCTTGAATCTTGATTCCACCATATTTGTCAGCTTTTGAACATGTATAGCATGCTGCTGATCTGCCATCTGTTTTTGTCTTTCCAGCAGTGGTTGGAATAGGTTCCATAACTCATTTGCAGTAGGTGCTTGTTGAGCAGGTGCTTGAGCAGGAGGAGCAGTGGATTGGGCTTTCTGAGCTTTTAACAGCTGCTGCACCATATCTTTTATTTCAGCAACAGAGGTTTCAAGGTTTTCGACCCTGCCCGTCAATTCCTGATATTTTGAATCATCACCTGAATTAACATGATCATCTGAATCCCCACCAGCAGTGGTTTTACCAATGTATGACTTAGGAATAGAGTCCCAAAAGTCAGCCATTGATGCCCCTTGTTCTTGGTACTGGGGACTTCTTTCTTCAGCACTTGATAACCTTTTGATGTTGCCAGTAGTTAAAACAAACTCACTGGTGGTTCTCAGTGGTGCTATTGAAGAAATTGCCTTCAAGGGAGTCTTATGAATGTAACCACTGTCCAAATGCAAACCAGTGGGTTCAACATTTGTAGTGGCTGCTCCACTTGAAGTACTGACAGGAATTACTTGTAATTCCTGCAGTGTAACCTCCTCAGTTGTTGCTGGGATAGCAGAAATGTCAACATCAGACCCAGTCACCTGTTGAAGTATACTCTCAGTGATAGGTGTTTGAGAGGAACTGGTTTGTGTCTGAGTAACATTAGCTGCATGCAACAAGGGTATAGTGGATGGTGGTATTATGTGGGGTGAGGGTAAAGGGGTTGAAAGAGACATGTCCTTGGGATCAGGACTGTGGAAGATGGATCCGAGTGGGTCCAGAGCTTCATATTGTAGTGTCCCTGTGTTTACAACCTGATCCTTTTGTGAGGATGCAGGAGGAGTTTGAGGCAAGGGTTGAGATCTTTCTTCCAACTGCTGTGAGGAAGTAGCAGCAGTGGTTATTGGTGACTTTTGTGCTGTCACTGGCATTGACTCTGGGATCTCATCTTCCAGAGTTGCCTTTGGTTTGGGTTTGGTGGGCTTTCTGGATATTTTCTTTTTGGTCTTTTTAGTGGTGGCAGGTGTGGGATTCAAAACAGTGGATGTGCTGCTTTGATCACCTGGAGCAGTGGGGTCAGCAGCAGATACCTGAGGAGCAGTTTCATCTGCTAAATTCTGCTCAGGCACCTCTGATTTTGTTTTTATTGGTGCCAACATTCTAGAGAATGTTTCAGGTGTTAAACAGTTTGTTTTAAAAGAAGCACCTTGTTTGGGCAAATCTGCATCTTTCTCTACAAATTTTTGTTCAAAATAGTAGCTTAAAAATCTTGGAAAGAGCAGAAATGCCTTATTATCAACGTTTTTTTTACCAAATCATCAAATATTTCCTGGGAGTAATTAAAGTTTTCATTGTTTAAAATTGCATACCCCAGGCATTGAATTTTTGTTGGTATTTCATTAAAAGACGTTGTTTTATTAGAAACACACATTAACAGTGTGTGAAATAAAAATCTGGGTGCAGAAGGGAAATAACCCTTTTGTAAGGTATCCCTTTTTGGTTGCTCTGCATAACCCCAGTTTATGAAGTCCGTTTTCAACTCGGCTTTAGAAAATTAGGTTTTACCTTTTAAATCATCGAGTTTGAAGACTTCTGAAATGGATTGTGGAGTGATTTGGATCTTTTTACCCTGTATTGAGGAGTTGATGGCTGTGACAGTGTCTCCTTGTTTTTCAAGGGTGGCATTGTTCCAGAACTCTCTCTGGGTTTTTAGATAGATGGGAGCGTCTATTGTTATCAAAGTTTTATACTTTGATGCAGATAGGGTATCAAGGATGGAGTCGAAGATGTTGTCGGTTGTGGGTTTTGTGAGTATACTCACATAGTTGTGAGGGGCTTTGTAACGGATTTCTGTAGTTTCAGCAGCCATTTGAGTGGCGTCTGTTGGGGTGGAGGAAGAAGATGGTTTTGATTTTGACTTCGATTTTGGTTTCATCATTCTTGATGAAGAAGATCGAAGAAAGTTTTTGTGAAGAAGAGTGGGAAACTGCTTTGAGAAGAGAATTTTGGAATTCAATTCGACAGTGTGAGCCCCTGTTTAGGTTTAATCAGGGTTTTATTTTAGGGAAAAAGTGAATGCTGATGTGGCAGCGGTTATAACGATCTGACGACTAAAAAGCTGACCACGTGGCAACACCTGATGAAAGAGTAAATAATGGAGGACAGTTGTTTTGACAGCCACTGATGGATCAACCATCAGTAGTTACAACGGTAACAAAATAAGGCAGTGGATGATTTTTACTATCAGTGGATAGTATATCAGTGCATAGAACAATGATTTTGAACATCAGTGTTTTTCAAGATTTTCAAAGAGCAGGGGTTGACTTTCAGTGGTGGACAAACTTTAGAGAGCAGATGTTGAGGCACAACAGCATTTAAGGTACAACAGTGGTATAAAGCAATAATGAGGGTCATTAGTATAACAACTGTTTGTGCAGCAGTGTTTTGACTTTTGACAAAAAAAATTTAGCATCTGCTTAATCAGAAGTGGGTATTGATTTTGTCTTGTGTAAACACAATATCATGTCCAACATCTGTTTAGCTTCAGAAATGCTATACTCAACAATTTACATTTTGGATGTAAATTCTCAAGTTTAAATTGCCAGCAGTTATCACAGAAATCTTTGTTCAAGGCTTTGCCACATGTTCATTATTCCTGACAGTGGTTCAGCATCCTAGATGATGAAGTCTTTTCTACCAAGGCTACTCAATTTGTGTCTAATTATTTGAATTAGAACATGAGTATCTCAGTAGTTGAAAATCAATTTTGCAATCAATTTTTGATCTGTGACAAACAAACTTGAGCTTAACATGACATTGACATGTGTGCCATTTCCTTTTGATCAGATTTAGGGATAGAAATTTCACACAAAAATAAGGAAATTATATCCTGACCGGTGAGAAAACTTTTACTATCAAAAATGAGTAAAAGTCCAATATATTATTCGAAAAAAATGAAGTAATATATCCGGTTTTATTTGAGAAAAACACCTTAAGAAATAGTTAAAGGATGTTTTGAAAACTAACATCAAAAGGATCTGACAGCTTTTCAAGAAAAAACATGATCATATCATTCTCAAGTTATTTTGACCCTTGTTTAGAGTCATTTTCTTGACAATTGATTATAAATTCTTCTTTTAAGGTCAATCACTGGAGATGCCATTGTTACCTGAATGATTCCTGTATTTGGTGAAAGCACACAGTTGCATGATGACCACTGTTTACCTAACTTTTGACCTCACAAGTGTTTTATGCTTATACTCTTTTTCTTTTGGCTTCAAGAGCTTTGAGATAAGCACACTTTTGAGTTTTGTTCATTTTCTTCTTCCCTTTTTACCCTTCCCATTCATAAGTAATAAATTACTTACTGGGTGGTTTTTATGAAAGAATCCTCAATTCAAAATCATTTTCAGCAATGTTTTGAGAGATCTGGCCACATTTGTACATGTTTTATTACCAATTCTCACATTACATATGATTTGGACTGTTTTGACCCCAGATTTTCTTCATGTGTTTTGACAGAGTTGATTTGGTCCTTCTGAGGATTCTCAACCTGCTTTTTAACACATAAGTTTTCATGACTAAAGCTTTATATCCCTCTTTCTAAGTTAACAAAACACTAATGTTTATATGAACATAGGTTTCGCTAATCTGAGGTACATTCTTTAGCATAAAACATAATGAAATCATCACAAATTCCATAACAATAGTTGAAATCAATTTTGAATGAATATAATCATATCATAGTTACCAGATCTGGGGACTATGAGTGATTTGTGCATGACATCACTAGTTGTATGAGATTTGTGAATCTTATGACATCTTGGTTGTTTTACAGAGTCACAGATTTATCATTTTGAACATGATTTCTCTTGCTCTGTTTTTCAACAAAATGCAATCAACCTTAGTATCAATAAATTTTTGAGCTGAACTGTTATGTCAAATTGATTGTTAGATCGAATTTGACTGTCCAGGCTCTGATACCAATTGTTAGGATCTGAGGCTGTCATGGTTGTGTTTGTTTGTATAATTTGAACATTCAGTGAATATGAAACAGTGTAAAGTGTAGCGGAAATGAATACAAACTTTGTTAAACACAAATCAAGGAAGAGAATAGTTTGATAAACAATTGCTTTCTCAGTAAGTTGAATGATTACAATGAAAATCAAAAGATTACAAGCATGCTTACATAAACAATTTTCAACATCTTCAATACAAACAGGTTGCCACCTGATCGGACTACCATTCGATCGAGTGACAAACTGCTGTGAACTTTTTCTCACTGAAGGGTCCAACCAATCGGGTTACCGCTCGATCGAATGATCGTTCGATCGACCGACCTGAAAGGTAGAGATACTTCTCTGTTTTCAAAATGCTACAACGAAAACTTCAAAAGTTAAGCCATCATACACAAACACATCCTTCCCAAAGGAAGTAACAATCCACTCGAAAGGTCATCCGATCGGATGACCATCCGAGTGGAATACCACCCGAACGACCAGCTACCCGATCGGACTACCATCCAATCGAACTTGCTGTCCAACCCACTTGCACCTTGCATCGTTTTACGCGTCGCTTATCGTTATGCTATCGTTCTGATCAGGCTAACCTTACTCTCTAGCGCTCCCTTCAATCCACCAATCGCTGTGAGTATACTCGATCCCTTTTTGCTTTACGCACTTTTGGGTGTTACATATGTTACTTATTCTAAATCACATCGAACACACTACGCAATACTTTTATCGGTAACCAATTACCGCATGTTATACGTGACTTAATGAATGCTTGTTTGTTATGTTTACACATAGAATGCTGTCTACCTGCCTTAGCAACGATAGTACTATTTGTTTGGACTCAGCACCTGTTCACTCAGGGGTTGTTAAGGACAATTTTTTACATGGCTCACAGTGGTGAGTGTGTATTACGAACTGCCTTGGGCAGTCAACTCGCAGTCATTGGTATCGATAGGTTCATGTCGATAACTAACATGCCTCATTTTATACTGTGTACGTGTTGGTTATGCGTAACGATTTCGAACTTTATTATATCTATTAAACTTGAATATGCTCACCTTTACACTATGTGTATTGACTTTTACTTTAACGTATGTGCCAGGTGCTTAGGATGCTTATATGCTTAACTTGCTGTGAAATCGAGGCTAGGAAAGACCTAGATCAATAAACAATTGTCTGTATTAAAAATCTGAGTTGTCGGAACAGAACAATTTGACTAGATCTTGTCCGTAATAATTATGTTATCTTTTATGACATGGTAGGACGTGTTGCTTTAAATAATTGGTAATTATAGTTGTTATGGAAATTTCTGGACAATCTGTTTCGCTTAGTGTCGCGCCCCGATGATTCCGCCATCGGTTGGGGTGTGACAATTAGCAACTGGGACCCGATTGTTGAGATTTTCGATAAAAGACTGTCGGTCTGGAAAGCTAAAACTATGTCAATAGGAGTGTAACACCATGTAAAAACGTGTCCAATTATGTAAAGACACGTGTCCTAAACTCTAAATATGTGAAAAATTGAGTTTGAAGGACTAAAGTTGACAAATAGTGAAACTATGTAAGCAGAGGGACTAAAAGTGTCAACATGCCAAACTTGAGCCTCTGAATGACCATGTTAATCGAGTGATTAATTGGATATAAGAAGCTTTTTGTGAAAATAATCGGAAGATTATAAAACTATAAGGGTTAAATGTGTCAACATGTTAATTCTGACCTTTGAGTGACCTTTTAACGAACCCGAGGCTTCGAAATATTCAAATATACTCTCAAGAATAAGTGATAAAAATTTCACGTGATTTCGAGATCGTTAAGCATGTTTTCAAGACTTTGGGCTATAAGTGTCAACTTGACAAAACTTGCATTCATAGTGATAATTAACGAATCCGAGCCTAACGAAGTTTGTTTATACATCCTTGAGCCTCTACAAACTAACTACAAGGGCCTTACATGTCAACAATAAGGTTAAAAAGGGTTTTAAATGGCCAGGGACTAAAGTTGCCATGTTTTAAAATGTTTTAACCTGGAAACCAGGTCTACGCGGCTCGCGTAAGACCCTCTTAACACTTACGCGGCTCGCCTGAAAACGCCCAGCGCAGAAAAAGCTTGACAGGTGCGGGTTTAAGCTGTTGCACCGCCTCAACCTCAATTTTAACGATTCTAGGGGCTGGTAAACGGTAATATAAATCCACTAGGACACCTGGAGTGATCCTAGGATGTCCAATAACAGTTGCTCTTGATCCAAGCACTTGGGGTTTAGTATATAAAGGGCACTAGAGTTGTGTTCATGAGCACTCTTGCAACAAATTCATATACTACAACTTCTGGAGCTTGCAATCAGTAAGGAGAAGACTTACAAGTGTAGAAAAGACAGCTAGGACCATTAGTAAGCGTTTAATTACCTGCTTAGTCGTTTTTATTAGCTTAATTACCGAAAAGTCAAACTTGTCGTAATTTAGATTTGACTTTCAGTTTAATCACATATGGTCAATCCACTGATCAAAACGAAAGTGGTTATAGAACCATAATAAGGTAGGTGATTAACCCTTAAAAGGGCACCTCCTAATTATCTCGTTTGACTAGTTAATTGTCGGGTCAAACTGGACAGAATGTTTGAAAATGATTAAATTAATAAAAATGAAGTTCTAAATTATATTTTAACATTCTAATGACTTGGTAATTAATATTAGAACATGTTTTATCAGTCCTAACCCGACAATTAATAGTGTAAGGTCAATTTATAACCGAAAGTCGCAAAAGCTTGACTTTTGCTTTGACTTTCAGTCCTGACCCGTTTAAGCTTAATTCTCCCATGTTTTAAGCTTCCATTAGGACCACATTACTTAATAGTATAACCCTCTGGAGTTATATTGCTTGATGCTTAGTGGTTTGAATTATATGCACTTGATCGTTAATATGCTTAAAAATGCCATAAACGCCCTTTTGACACACAACTGAGATTTTTAGCAATGTGAATGGACAAAAGCCTTTACTACTGATATTTAGACATGTCCCGAAAATTTGACATCAGTTTGAGGTCTAGATTAGGAGTTATGCTCATTTGCGTAATTAGAAAGCTTTTTATTAATTAAACGGCATAATTAGCATATAGCCTATTTAAACCCAAATTTTGATACCAAACTTTTTACCCACCGATGTAAAATAATATTTTGGGATTTTGAAGATTTTTATTTATTTTTAAGCTAATCATAACATAGGGTTCTAGCCTTGATTCGGTAATGTCGGGTATATCCTTTTCTTGAATAAAATGAGTTTTATATAACATTTTGATACCAAACTTTTTGCTACTGATTTTATATGATAAATAAAATATTTTGAAACTTATAAACTGATCAAAAACTCAGATTTCCTATTTTAACCCGAAAATCGCTTAAAACCGACCTTTACGCGTCTTAAGCGCATAGTATGAGTTAAAACTATTTTTGGCACATAAAACTTATTACCTACTGATGTTTTAAGTTAAGTTATGTAAATAAACAGTAAGCCAAAGTTTTAAACTCAGAATTCTAATTTTGACCTTTAAAGCTTATGTGAAATTACCAAAATGCCCCTACGGTGCATAGTTTGGTTATAAAAGATAAATTTCACATATATAAAATACCCTACTGTTATAACTTATAAAAATGCATGTTTTTACTGATTATATCAGACCTGAAACTCAGACTAGTATTTAAACTCTTTTATAAGCATTAAAATTACCAAAATGCCCTTATGGGACTTAACTTGGTTTTAAATACTTTTTGGGCATATATGTTAACAGCCAACTGATGTATTAACATATTTCAAGCATATTAACAATTAAGACCTGTATATAATTCATTTTGGTTACCCGTTACGCGTTTACGCGTTCGGATCGGTTTACGTGACTAGTTTACGTATAATAGCCGAAACGGGTCAAACCTTATCATTAAATCCTCAATTTCCAGAATGTGTTTAGTTTACCCATATTATACAAGTATTCAAGCTTATCGGGTCTAAACCACATTCTATTCCGGTCTCCGCTTAATCTAGCGTTTAGAACTGTAAAGTCTCTTCCTAGCTAGCCGGTCTAAGTCTTTGACTTAGCTAAAGACCCGTTAGCATCCTAATAGGTTATTAAACCTTCCATACAGATTAGTAGCATCCAGTAGAAGGTACTATCAAGAAGCTTTAGGATTATACTGCTGAGTTATCTTTCACATTAGCTCAGGTAAATACTTTTAACTTATTTTCCCTTATACGGGCTTGGGATATGGTATTATAATAATACCACTTGGTCGGGTATGAAATCATTTAATCGGATTGTGATTAATAAACTGCATAACCCGTTTTAATCTGTCTTGTTTGATAACATAAACATTGGGGGTTAATTCGACTGTGTCCTGGATATCCTCGGCTCATTTCATTTGAAAATGGCCACGACCTATGCACGGGGTGTAGGCATACACCTGACAGATGAAAATGCTAAAATATAAACCCGCATGTTGGGGATAACTCCTTTGTGGGTTCTATAAGTGGTGAGTCGGTTAATCACGAGCGGCTTCCAACCGGCCCCAACTGTATGACAAACATATAAATCTGTATACAAGATTATTTTAAATAATTGTCCCAAGTTATAAAAGATTTGTGCCATGTGCACTTAAATCAATTTTCATAAATGTTTTCAAAAGAGTCAGTTAATTGTATTTACCAGTTTATACTGACGTATTTTCTAAAGACTGATTGACAGGTACCTCTCGTAATAGACTGGAGTTATTAGGTGTCTTAAGAGGACCTTGCAAATCCACAGATACCTGAAGTCTATTATTTTGTTTCTTTGTACTTTTTATGATCCGCCTGTGGATCTTATTACATTCCAGTCTGTATATTCATTTACTCGAACACTCAGACATTATGGTTTGTAATAGTTTATTCACCAAGCCTTCCGCTGTGCTGTTATATTGTGTGTATTGACAATGATGATATCAACTATGTCACGATACTCCCCATCGGGCCCACCGGTAATATGTGAAAATATCGGGGTGTGACAAGGAGGGAGACTTACTTTGATCAACTCTGTACTAGAGAGTCTTCCTATTTATTACTTTTCTTTATATAAAGCCCCGATCGGTTTAATTAAGAATCTTGAAGCCAAAATGAGAAAGTTTATGTGGGCGGGCTCTAGTGATAATAGCAAAATGAATTGGATGGCGTGGGACTGAGTTACTTGGCCCAAGAAAAAAAGGGGTTTGGGTATTAACAAACTAAAAGAAGTTAATGATGCTCTCCTTTATAAGTGGGGTTGGAGATATAGGGTCGAAAACCAAAATATCTGGAGGAAAGTGGTGGAAGCTTGTCATAGTAAAAACATTCAAAAAAGTTTCCTTCCGCTCAATGGTAAGTATGTAGGTTGCTGGAATAACATCGTTAAATTGATTTCTAAAGTAAAATTAAAGGGGGGGGGGGTTTAAGTCGGATGATTATGGGTAAGGTTGGGAACGGGGATGATATCCGTTTTTGGATTGACACCTGGGTTGGCGATCACCCTTTTATGGAAAGATTGCCACATTTGTTCGTTTTGGATGCGTATAAATCGTGCAGGGTTAAGGATAAAATTGACACGGGACATGGAAATGGCGGTCTTTCATGGAATTGGACTAGATAAACAGAGACTGATACAGAGCTTAAAGAATGACAGGAATGTCAAAATGTTATCGACATGGTGAGATTGTCAAATGCTACAGATTCGTGGAGGTGGAACGATGACAGCCAGGAAGGTTTCTCGGTTAAATCGGTGAAAAAGATGTTAATTGCTGATAGAGGAGGTAGCCAACCCCCTAACTTCGACTGGTGCAAATGGGTTCCCATCAAATGTAATATTATGGTTTGGAGAGGTAACTTGAACAGGCTTGCTACTAAAGTAAATTTGAGAAGAAGGAATGTGGATATTAATACGGTTATGTGCCCTTTCTGTGATAAATACGAGGAATCGGTGGATCATTTATTCAAGGCTTGATCGGTGGCTATTCGAGTGTGGGCGATCGTTAGTGTGTGGTGCAACATTCCTCCTATTTTCGATTTCAAATTCAAAGATTTAATAGATATTCATAATTCTCTTCAGTTTGGTAAGAAAGCGAAAAAGATTATTCATGGGCTGGTTATTATTGCGTGTTGGTGTATTTGGAAAGGTAGAAACGAATTGGTGTTCAAGCAGCTTAGGAGAAGTTCTCAAGATATTTTGGTAGAGATTAAGTCGAGAGGATATGGGTGGATTAAAAATAGATCATCATGTAAATTTATTAGTTGGAAAAAGTGGTGTAAATATCTTTTGTATATGCTGTAATTTGGCCCTTTGCCCGTTTGGATCTGGGGTGTTGTTTTGTTTGGCCTTTTGCCCGTTTGGGTCGGAGGTGTTTTTCTAATGAAGTTCTATTTTCAAAAAAAAAAAAATAATAATAATAACAATAATAATAATAATAATATATTGTTTAAAAGAATTATCCAAGTAAAATGTATACCGTACATAAATATAACATTTAAACCAGAATATATGGAATAAATAGAACCAGTTTGACAAAGGCCACGTAACGAACACGATTCTTTATATATATTTCATGGCTATTTGGTACGCTAGTTGAAGCAATAGTTGTACGCGAAGTTACTAGTCCAAGACAACATTGGAATTTTGTTCGTTTAATCATCTATAGAATAGTGATGTGTGGCAAAGGACAAGTTTCTTTTCCTAATAACATGCTATTGCAAATAAACTATCAATAGACAATATATACAACCTAATTAGCAGCTGTAAAGATAATGGGAGATAATATAGTTGTTAGAAAAACGAAGACTCTAAGTTTTCTTTGGGTAAAAAACAGGTCGAGATCGAGTGCACTATCTTGGGAAGACTGGAGAGGTTTTAACATTGAAAACCTGGGCTAATTGGGGGTGGTAACGGTTCTTAGCTTTCTTAGTGTTGTTTCTATTTTGCTTCATATTTTTTTCTTTTGTTTCCATGTTTCTGTCGGGTTCTATATGTCGGCGAATTTACAACTCTTGTAATAAGCCAGCAACCTGCTGGTAGGTGCATGAATGATTTTTTTTGGTGGCCTTTCAAAAAAAGAATAAGACCTGGTCAACTTAAACAATACATCAGTTTAAGTCGACTCATCAATGCGGACAACAATTAACACCACCCTTCAGCTTCCGGAAGAGAGCAGTAGGATAACACCCCAACCTTATGGTTTATATCCTTTTAATAATTTGACAGAGATAAATTTCACAAATTTAAAAAGTTGTAAAAATGAGACAACGGTCTGGAGATGAGGGGGTGAAACTAAGAGATAACCTCAAGAATCACAAAGAAGAAAGCTATGATGTAATTTATGTCTTAGGGCACAATATTCTGTATATGAGGGGGTGAAGCTAAGGGATAACCTCAAGAATCACAAAGAAGAAAGCTACGATGTAATTTATGTCTTAGGGCACAATATTCTGGAGATGAGGGGGTGAAGCTAAGGGATAACCTAAAGAATCATAAAGAAGAAAGCTATGATGTAATTTATGTCTTTGGGCACAATATTTATATGTATATATAGTAGGTGAGAGAAATGTCAGAACCCCTGATTGTTATGCTGATGTGTCATAGTTTGTTAGAACATATGCTGGCAAAATCTTTCGTATGAAATGTCTGACACGGATGATCTCAAACTCCCTACAACTTATAATTCACTTGAATGTGTTTTGATAATTCATTTAAGGATGATTCTTTAGGTAGATTAACGTACATTTTTACATCTCTATGTATGACATAAGCGTTAAGCGCTAAATATTTGAAAAGTTTTAGCATTTTATATATTTTCTTTTTTGGGAATCTAAATTGTTACACACTAGGATTTTAACTTGTGCCGCGCGTTGCGGCGGCTCGTCGCGTTATTGAATTCGTTTCACCCGGTACAATGATGTCATTAGTGTGTGCACGTAACATTACGCGTTTTTATCTTATTACACACGTTACTTTGTGACATTAACGACATTAGACATAGATAAAAAAGAGTGTCTCGGACGTTGCAGTGTAGTCGTAAAATGTAATTTAGACATTAGCGTAGTTAAGCACGTTGCGATGTAAAGTTGTAAAAGTAATTTAAACTTGTCGATGTTGGCTCAGTTTGTTACGCTACGCGACTGGTAAGTTATCGATACGGTATCACCAATCGCTAGCTGTAACAATCGAATGGAAAAACCCACAAAATAAAATTGTATTATACCAAAAATGAAATCTAATTCATTAATTAATTTAAAAAAACTAAATGATTTTTTTTTTCATATGAAAGAATATATTGATTGATTTAGCAATTTAAAAGGTTGTGTGAATTTAAATACTTGATTAATTTTGATGAAAAGATTAATTAACTTAAAAAAAACTAAATGATTTTTTTCATATGAAAGAATATATTGATTTAGCAATTAAAAAGGTTGTGTGAATTTAAATACTTGATTAATTTTGATGAAAAGATAAAGAATACTTAATTTTAGTGTAAAAACATTAGTTAAATAATGATAAAATAGTAAGTTAAATAATATATATTGGTTTTAGTGAATCATATCTAATTGACCCACCAATGTGATATTTTTGGGTGGATGCTGGCATTGCAATCTCAAAGAAAAAAATTAATAAGCTGGCGGGAATCGAACCCTACACTCTCTCGCTGCAATTCATACATACAAACCACCAGACCAAGTTTAAGGTTTTAGTTTCCTGTATGGCAGACATTTTATATATATAGAAGATGGTGGTGGCTGTGATGTGACAGCCACCGACCATTGATTTTAAGAATATATATAATGTCTCTAAAATTATTTTAAGAGTAAATTACGTTTTTAGCCCTTGTGGTTATATCACTTTTACTATATTAGCCCAAAATAAGAATTTTTAACATATGTGCCCCCATGATCTCTATAACTAACTATTTTGGCCCCTAAGTCTAACCAAACCCCAAACTCTGGTTAATTAATTCTCACATGACAGGCACATGATGTCTAAAATTATAATTTCCCCTCCCCTTTTTAATGACACATTAAAAACAAATTAATACTCATTTACACCACATAAACCCCTAAATTCCCATCATCTTCTCCAAGAAAACCCCCAAATTTGCCATTGGAATTTCATTCAGCAAACCAGGAGATTAACGACAACGATCAAGCAATACGACAATGGTTCTAACCCTGTGGTGGGTGTGTAGAAGCAGAAGCAAATGTTACCTGCACTGGGAAGCAGTTATAGTAGAACGACCAGCAAGAGTTGATAAAAACTTCTTGAGTTCATCCCAGGTTGCTTTTGAGTGATCTTTGATATTGTTACTTTTAAGGTTCACACACTTCCATATTTTTTCATCCTTACCAACAAAGAAGGTTGCTTACGTTTCCCATATTGAATGCAGTGAACTATGTTTGCTTCAGTAGGCATTATCTTTTCACATTATCTTACCCGGAATAAGTAACTTACCTGATGTTGGGTATGAACTTAATGGTTTATAACAAAACTATAAAACAAGTAACAAATCAAAGATATTAGCTCAATGCCTCAAACCCCATCTGTATATAACATGACAAAGCATAGAAATCCATATCTGAGTTTACAAACTACATAATAATGCATCCACAAATAAGGCTTTTCCACACTAATCCAGAGATCAAACCATACATAACCAGCGGCGTTAATCTCCTGGTTTGCTGAATGTAATTCCATTGGCAGATTGGGGGTTTTCTGGAGAAGATGATAGGAATTTAGGGGTTTATGTGGTGTGAATGAGTATTAATTTGTTTTTAATATGTGTCATTAAAAGGGGAGGGGAAATTACAATTTTAGACATCATGTGCCTGTCATGTGAGAATTAATTAACCAGAGTTTGGGGTTTGGTTAGACTTAGGGGCCAAAATATTTAGTTATAGAGACCATAGGGGCACATATGTTAAAAATTCTTATTTTAAGCTTATATAGTAAAAGTGATATAACCACAGGGGCCAAAAACGTAATTTATATTTTAACTACTTTTATACTCTTCACATTGCGGCGCATTACAATGGAAAATAATCATGGGGGTATTTGTTTTTGAAAGTGGATCGTATTAAACACCAAAATGTTGTATAGAAATGAACTTCAAAAATGTCATTTTCCAAGATATTAAACCAAGATTGGTTATGTGATATAACTTTATTAAATTTAGTGGTAGAAATATAAATTGGTTAAAAAGGAAAAAAATAAATTGGTTAAATTGTAGGGGTGTAAGCATAAATTGGTTAAAGAAAACTTTAAAAATAAGTATATTACCCTATCTATACTTTCTATAAAAGGAGAAATCTGAGTGACATAAGAAAAACTGATGTGTCAGCCGGAGAGGATGCCCAAGAAGGCTTTTCTTATGTCATTTTTACATCATAAACCTTAATATTAAAAGACTTTAAAATTCAAAGATGACCCACATTCACCTTTTCAAACCACTTCCATCAAACCACTGCCCCTCCCACATTCACATTTTCAAACCACTGCCCCTCCAAACCTCCAAACATCTGTTATAAATTCAAACCTCTGCATCAAACCACTGCCCATTCAAAATTTTGGCTCCAGTTTCAAAATTTAAACATGGCTCCAGATTCAAAATTTAAACAACAGACGTATAAAAAGGGTAATCTCTGTTTATCTATGCTTTATCAACTCTCAACTCTCTCTAAAATTTATTTTCGTCTCTCTCTATCTTCTTCAATCCCATTTCACAAACCCTAACCCTCAATCGATCTGCAGAGAGAACCAGAGAAAAAAAAGGCCCGCTTCAATGGCTTCTCCGAAGCATATGCTTCTATAATGACGAAATTGATGAAAATCACCACTCGATTGTATCGCTGTAGAAACTTCTCCTCTTCCTCCTCCCAAAATAACGAAAATTAGAGTTTTTTCATCATCGCCCTCCTTATTTTCGATCTATTTATACATCCTTTTAAGTTTTGTAATCTATAACTGATCTTAAATCCTTATTGGATTTTGAGTTGTGGAGTACTTCTTTTTAAGTTTTGTAATCTGTGTTGTTCTTCAAGGTATTACATCGTGATCGAAATCGGACGAGTTTCGATGAAATCGAAGCTGTTTCGGTTGATTTTCAATTGATTTTGGTTAAATTTTGTTGAATTTCAGACATCTTAGATGTGTTTTGATTGATTGTTGATGTGTTTTGAACAAGTATTAAGCTGATTCGATCTGTTTCAAATTGAATTTTTGTTCGTGTCTAACTGTTTCGGTCGAATTTTGGTCATTATCTGTTTGTTTCGAGTGAAATTCTGATCATATCAGACAATTTTTTCATTAACTTCGTATCAGTTTAATGGTTAAACTTTGCTAAAAATAAAAAAAACACACAACAGCATATTATTCATAACACTTTATTCATATCAGAATTGGTGATTTGTTGTAGTTTCGATATGATCGAGTCTTTTGTGATGTTAATTGCTGTTCTTTTCATACAAGAGGCCATCAAGGTAAATATTTCAAAATTGATAGTTTATTACTGTTGTCTTAACCTTCACAAGAATGTGTTGTGAATTTGTTGCTTAGGGTCTGGTGAGGGAGTTCAACGTTCCTAAAAATGAGGACTCAAATAAAGTGAAGTATCAGTTTCAGTGGCTTTACGCTAATGGTCTACCCTTTGATGAAGAATTACTAATTTTAATAGTTGTTTTATATCAAGGATTTGTATTTTTTTAAGTTCTACCCTTTGATCCGTCATCACTAAAATGTAATCCAGATTGACCTTTTCATTTTTTTACACTGACCGGTTTACGCAGATGGAAACATATGTTTGGACATTCTTCCAAACCAGTGGAGTCCAATTTACGATGTTGCTGCCATTCTTACATCAATTCAGGTGCACTGTCCCGTTTAACATAATGCGACTCAACTTATCGTTTTTATATGAACTTGTAATTGTAAAATATGTGCTGTCGTGTTTATCTAGAGACACCTTTCATTCACAATTCCGATTTGTTTTATGTACAGCCAATCTTTATAACTAGATTCAAAGTCTTTCTTTCATCATTTGGGTTGTTTTGCATCCCAAAGACTCTTCAACCAAGTCTCCCAGGTCAGTTTCACTTGCTTTCGTGGTTTCTTATCTCTATCATGTTAAAAATGGTTCCAAAAGTGATTGTTTTTGATCGATATACAGCTCCCAAAAAGGAAGCTCTGCAACCAATCATGCGAACTCAATATTCAAAAGCCCACCCGCCATGACTAAAGCTGGTGAGGTCCAGTCGAGTTTAGAAATGGATCATCCAAGCTGTATAAAGATGGTCAAAGGACTTACTGACACTGCTTATTGGATGGTAACGTTATATTGTTATTGTATTCTTAACAACTTGTAGAGTTTTGAGTCGTTTTTTAGTTAAAAAAAGGTTGTATAATTGATCTGTTTTTGATGGCAGGGTTTTCCACTGTGGTTTGGGAAGTTGTTTTTACCGAAAGTTGATTCTGAAATGGTGATTGAAGATGAATACGGGGAGATTCATCTTTTCATTTCAATAGTTGTTTTATATCAAGGATTTGTATTTGTTTTAAGTTCTACCCTTTGATCCATCATCACTAAAATGTAATCCAGATTGACATTTTCATTTTTTTACACCAACCAATTTACGCAGATCGAAGCATATGTTTGGACATTCTTCAAAACCAGTGGAGTCCAATTTATGATGTTGCTGCCATTCTTACATCAATTCAGGTGCATTGTCCCATTTAACATAATGCGACTCAACTTATTATTTTTATATGAACTTGTAATTGTAAAATATGTGCTGTCGTGTGTATCTAGAGACACCTTTCATTCACAATTCCGATCTGTTTTATGTACAGCAAATCTTTATAACTGGATTCAAAGTCTTTCATATTTCATCATTTGGGTTGTTTTGCAACCCAAAGGCTCTTCAACCAAGTCTCCCAGGTCAGTTTCACTTGCTTTCGTGGTTTCTTATCTCTATCATGTTAAAAATGGTTCAAAAAGTGATCGTGTTTGATCGAACTACAGCTCCCAAAAAGGAAGCTCTGCAACCAAGCATGCGAACTCATGATTCAAAAGCCCACCCGCCATGACTAAAGCTGGTGAGGTCCAGACGAGTTTAGAAAAGGATCATCCAAGCTGTATAAAGATTATGAACCAGTAGCTAGCTCGAAAGATATGTAATTTTGGGTGTGTTTATAATGAAATCTGTCTTTCAAAAATACTTTATTAGACTTTATTTTACCATTTTGGGTTTTATTTCACTGTTGAATTGCATGTACTAATATCTGTTTATTAATCAGAGGTGTGCTTTTTGATTTTGGAAGACAAGTGGTTACAAACAGAGTCTTGAGAAATAATGATTTGGCAAAACAGACATTACCCTTTACAAACAGTGGTTGACTTTAGTCAAAAAGAGTTTTAGATAACTCAAACAAATGATACACACTTTTTGTGACAACTCGAGTGTTTGACTTTCACTTTCGCATTTATTGCGCGTTGACTTTGACTTTGACTGTTTAGTTGTTGGATTGTGGACTTGAATTATACGAGTTGTGTGTTAATAGAATATATTGTCATTTTGCCTATATGTTACTATTTGTGGTGATAGAAAATAATATTAGAATTGTTATTATTATAATATTAACTTTAACCTAGCCCTCGAAGAATGACATGTAGTTCGAAGGATTCGAAGGACCACGAAGGATAACCTTCGAGCACGAAACATATCCTTCGAGCACGAAACATATCCTTCGAGCACGAAACATATCCTTCGATATGTTTCGGCCCAGTCTTTCCAATGGGCTTGGCCCATTACTGTGATACGTATATATGGGAATGCATGAAATCAGTAGTTATTTTTCTAAAAACCCTAGAGCATCTTTACTTGTGACGGCAACCACAAACTTACGGAGACTTCTTGCTGATCAATTCCCTGTTTTCAATATCGGTTAGTGTTTAATGTATATGCTTTCATGATTTATCGATCGCCTTACAATATGTTGTTGATCGGACTTGTATGCTAATCGATTATGTATGTTAATGGGATATGAATGTTATAATTGCCTAATCGTTTTGCAATATGTGTTTTTTATGATCGGTTAGTATGGATGTTTTGAAAGATACTAGGGTTGTATGTTAATCGGTTGTGCATGATTGGTAGGATTTGGATGTTCATCGGATTTGTATGCAAATTGGATCTGTTGTGATTAGGGTTAATGATAAGGCTTGTGGATTGGTTGTGATGTATACACTACGGATTGTTATTGTTCACTGTTCTTGAAAACGGAATCGTACAGGATAAAGTGTTATGCTTGTTAATCAAATTAGGGTTCTTGAGTGAAACCTTGTGATTATGCTTGTTTGATCCTGTTGACAATAACTGATTAGTGAAAATTGTGTTAATGGATAAAACGTAACTGCCATGACCGAAAGATATCAATGGCTCGAACCATGGTAGTTTGACCGAACCATAATCTGATCGAACCATAGTTGACCGAAGGATACTGGTTGACCGACAGATAGTTGGACCGAAGGATAGTTTGGACCGAAAGATGTCATGGTCCGAAACATGACATTCGGTCCGAAGGATCATTGTGACACTTGTTTTCGAAAGATGATAGTATGAGTCGAAGGATACTAGGGTTTTGAATAATGTTTGAACAGTGGAACATATGTTGATTTAATTGACATGCCATGCTTAGTGATGAACGTGCAATACTACGTGCCGTGCTGATATGCAAACTGACTGCTATGTGAACAATTAACTGCATGCGTACAATTGCGAACATGAACTGATTTGTTATACGTGCATACACTAGGACGTGATTAATTACTTGTGAGTGCATAACTTAGCATACCGAGCAAACCAAGGTGAGTTCACACTCCTACTAAGGCATGGGATTCCCGGGTTGTGGGAATGGGTTAAAGGTTATTATTGAAAGGAACGTACATATGCTTTACTAGACTATCACCTATCATGTCCTCGGATGTCAGGACGGTTACGTAGGTTGGGATAACACCTACGGGTTCACATGCCATTCTATCCTCGGTTACGAAGGATACGCACGTAAAACCTACGTGTACGCATTACTCACTTCTATCCTCAGGTTACGAAGGATACGTGCGTAAAACCTACGCACACTTTATACACACATCTGTTCTCGGACGAAGAACAGGGATAATAATACGAATAGTCTAGTGGTAACTTAACATGGGAAGCCCCCACCAGCATAACTTACTATCGGCCCTGTAGAGCCACCTGTTACTTACTGTTACACATTTACTTACTGTGAACTCGCTCAACTAGTTTGTTGATCATTCTGTTACATGCCTTGCAGATCGTTAGGTACTGGGAGCTTGCATTGGAGAAGCGGGTCGTTGTGGACAAGGATTCGTGGTTTCTATGCTGAACTATTATAACATTTGAACTATTTACTATTGTTGGATTATTACTATGCTTCCGCTACACTTTAAAACAATAACATGTTTTGAACACCTTTTGTATTGAACGGATGGTTTTCTTTTATCTTACTTAATACTAAATGCATGTTCAATATGATTGGTGGCTTGATCCTGGTCAGTCACGCTCCCAAGCGGTGACACTCCGCAGGTGGATTTTGGGGGTGTGACAGATTGGTATCAGAGCCATTGGTTATAGAGAACTTGGTTTTAATATGGAAAAACGTTTTTATTAAAACCAGACTATAACCAGAACAGTGCTCTCAACGATCCACAACGACGCTTCGCTCCACGTGCAAGACTCAACTTCCTAGGTAATAAGGTTTATGTTTATTGCCTACATGCTAGAATTAGCATAGGACTTTGCTCGTAGTATGCTTACCTTACTTGCTCACAACTTGACATTGCATGAAAATACTTATGTGCTTACACTCTTCTGTCATCGCACTATTCGCGAACCTTTCTCACTTATGTTGCCTTTGATGTGAAGATCAATGGCCGCACGAATTACCATGACTCAAGCCCAGCTAGAGGCTCTCGTTGCTGCGGCAGTTGCAGCCGCCCAAGCAGGTAGTATATCCTGCGGTATAGATTCATACAAGGATCTTTAGATCCTACAATAATTCTCGTATTTAACCTTGTCCTATTCGTACACAATAGGTCAACCCGCTCAGCAACAACCTGCGTGTACCTTCAAGACTTTCATGGACTGTCGTCCTAGCTCGTTCAGTGGCACGGAGGGGGCAGTCGGACTCCTCCACTGGTTTGAAAAGATCGAGTCGGTTTTCGAAATGTGTGAATGCCCTGAGGCTCGCAGGGTGAAGTTCGCCACTGGCACACTTGAAGGGATTGCGCTCACTTGGTGGAACGCACAAGTGCAGATCTTAGGGTTGGCAGCTGCTAACGCCACACCCTGGAATGAATTCAAAGAACTGATTAAGAGGGAATATTGCACAAGAGAAGACATCCACAAGTTGGAGGATGAGTTGTACAATTTGAAGATGGTGGGTTCAGAAATCGAAGCTTACACCAAGAGGTCGAATGAGTTGGCTGTGCTGTGTCCAACCATGGTAGACCCACCATACAAGCGCATTGAGTTGTATCTCAAGGGTTTGGCGCCAGAAATCCAGAGCCACGTGACCTCGGCTAACCTCAACAACATCCAGGAAATCCAGCGTCTCGCACACCGCATCACAGATCAGGCAGTAGACCAGGGCAAACTGCCAAAGCGTATCAGTGCTACCGATACCGCTACTGCTACTACTACACTTGCCACTCCCAGCGAAAGTAAGAGAAAATGGGAGGGGGATTCTAGCAAGGGATCAGCATCGGTACAATCACAGTCTCAGCAGCGAAAGACGGATAGTTACCAAAGTCCCAGTCAGCACTCATCGAGCAGCCACAGACAGGGAGGGTATCGAGGAAACCTTCCAAAGTGTAACAACTGCAACAGGCATCACAGCGGCCAGTGCAATAAGGGCCGTTGTCAAAGGTGTTTAAAGATGGGTCACGAGGCCAAAGATTGTAGAAGCGCTCGCCCTGCAAATCAGAATCAGCAGCCTCAGCAACCAGCTCCACAGAATCAGCAGAATCAGCAACAGGGCAACAGGGGGTGTTATAAGTGTGGGGCTGAAGGTCACCTCAAACGCGATTGCCCACAGTTGAACCAGAACCGCAACAACAACCATCAGGGCAACGGGAACCATAACAACAATAATGGGGGCAACAACAACAACAACAACAACAACAACGGCAATGAAGCTCGTGGTCGAGCATTTGTGTTGGGTCGAGGAGATGCAGTGAATGATCCTAACGTAGTTATGGGTAAGTTCCTTCTCGACGATATTTACGTTACTGTCTTATTTGATTCGGGTGCTGATACAAGTTATATGTCCATGAAAATGAGTAACTTATTAAAACGTACACCAACACCTCTAGACACTAAACACGTCGTAGAACTAGCAAATGGTAAAAGTGTAGAAGCCGCTCATGTAGTCAAGGGTTGTAGCATTGTTCTAGCGGGTCAGACTTTCACGATTGATCTTATACCCATAGTCTTGGGTAGCTTCGACGTCGTCATCGGCATGGATTGGTTATCTCAACATCACGCAGAGATCTTATGCAAGGAAAAGGTTATTCGTATTCCTCGCTCCAGTCAAGAACCTCTCGAAGTTCAGGGCGACAAAAGTGGTGCTGTGGTTGGCATCATCTCTTACTTGAAGGCGCAGAAATGTTTACGAAAGGGGCATACTGCCATTCTGGCTCTCGTTACTGATGCATCAGCAAAGGAAAAGAAGCTGGAGGATATCCCAGTTGTACGTGACTTCCCTCAGGTGTTTCCTGAAGATTTACCAGGCTTACCGCCTCATCGCCAAGTCGAGTTTCAGATCGAATTGGCACCTGGAGCAGCGCCAATAGCCCGCGCACCATATCGTTTAGCTCCAACCGAACTGGAAGAACTGTCGAAACAGCTGCAAGAGCTCTTGGAAAAGGGCTTTATTCGTCCAAGCTCTTCGCCTTGGGGAGCTCCAGTGTTATTTGTGAAGAAGAAAGACGGTACGTTCAGGATGTGCATCGACTACCGCGAACTTAACAAGGTCACAGTGAAGAACCGTTATCCTCTTCCGCGCATAGATGACCTATTCGACCAGTTGCAAGGGTCGTGTTACTATTCCAAGATCGATTTGAGGTCAGGGTATCATCAGCTGAGAGTCCGGGATGAGGACGTCTCCAAAACTGCTTTCAGAACTCGTTATGGTCACTACGAGTTTCTGGTCATGCCATTCGGGCTTACAAACGCACCTGCAGTCTTCATGGATCTCATGAACAGGGTGTGCAAACCGTACCTCGACAAGTTCGTCATCGTTTTCATCGACGACATTTTGATTTACTCCAAGAGTCAGGAGGAGCATGAGCAGCATCTACGTATTATCTTGGAACTTCTTCGAAAAGAACAACTGTACGCAAAGTTTTCAAAATGCGACTTCTGGCTTCGTGAAGTCCACTTCTTAGGTCATGTGGTAAACAAGGATGGGATTCATGTCGATCCATCCAAGGTTGATTCGATCAGAAACTGGCCAGCACCGCGTACACCGACAGAAATACGCCAATTCTTGGGTTTGGCGGGTTACTACAGGCGATTTATTAAAGACTTCTCCAAGATCGCGCAACCACTTACTATGCTTACACAGAAGGGTGTCGTTTACAGATGGGGTAATACACAGGAGACCGCTTTTCAGTACTTAAAGGATAGGCTTTGCAGCGCGCCTATTCTCTCACTGCCCGAGGGCACGGATGACTTCGTGGTTTATTGTGACGCATCGATACAAGGGCTTGGTTGTGTATTGATGCAACGGGATAAAGTTATCGCATACGCCTCTCGGCAACTCAAGGTTCATGAACGGAACTACACGACGCACGATTTAGAGCTGGGAGCTGTTGTTTTCGCGCTTAAGATATGGCGACACTACCTGTACGGTACCCGGTGCACGATTTACACCGATCACAGGAGTCTCGAGCATATTCTTAAGCAAAAGGATTTGAATATGCGTCAACGAAGATGGGTTGAACTTCTGAACGACTACGAATGCGCCATCAAGTATCATCCAGGCAAGGCCAATGTTGTGGCTGATGCCCTCAGTCGGAAAGACACTCTACCTAAGCGCGTGCGAGCGCTACAGCTTACCATTCAGTCCAGTCTTCCTGCACAGATACGAGCTGCTCAGATAGAAGCACTAAAACCCGAAAACGTCAAAGCTGAAGCCTTACGCGGCTCAAGGCAACGCATGGAACAAAAGGAAGACGGTGCTTACTATGTAACGGGGCGTATTTGGGTCCCACTTTATGGCGGTTTACGCGAACTTGTAATGGATGAAGCTCACAAGTCTCGCTATTCGGTACATCCAGGGTCGGATAAAATGTACCACGACATCAGCACTACTTATTGGTGGCCTAGTATGAAGGCTCACATCGCTACGTACGTTGGAAAATGCTTAACCTGTGCGAGAGTTAAGGTTGAATATCAGAAACCAGCTGGTCTACTTCAGCAGCCCAAGATACCGCAGTGGAAATGGGAAGAAATTTCCATGGATTTCGTTACGGGTTTACCTAGATCCCAGCGTGGGAATGACACTATTTGGGTGATCGTTGATCGACTCACAAAGTCTGCTCACTTCTTGGCTATCAAAGAAACGGATAAGTTTTCTACACTAGCAGACATCTACTTGAAAGAAGTTGTTTCGAGGCACGGAGTGCCCACTGCTATTATTTCAGATCGCGATGCACGATTCACGTCAGAGCTTTGGCAAGCGATGCACAAATCTTTCGGCTCACGATTAGACATGAGCACAGCATATCATCCTCAGACGGATGGGCAGTCTGAGCGAACTATTCAAACTCTAGAAGACATGCTTCGAGCGTGTGTTATCGATTTCGGCAACGGCTGGGAAAAGCACCTCCCTTTGGTGGAGTTCTCGTACAATAACAGTTACCATACCAGCATTCAAGCCGCTCCATTCGAGGCATTGTACGGACGTAAATGCCGGTCACCTCTCTGTTGGGCAGAGGTGGGGGATAGTCAGATTACGGGTCCAGATATTGTTGTGGACGCCACGGAAAAGATAGCACAGATACGACAACGCATGGCGGCAGCGCGCGACCGTCAGAAAGCCTACGCGGACAAGCGTAGAAAGCCATTGGAATTTGAGGTCGGGGACCGGGTTTTATTGAAAGTTTCACCCTGGAAGGGTGTGGTTCGTTTTGGTAAAAGAGGCAAACTCAATCCGCGGTACGTCGGACCGTTCGAGATCATTGAGAAGATTGGCAAGGTAGCCTACAGATTGAATCTACCAGCTGAACTCGGTGCAGTTCACAATGTATTTCACGTGTCCAATCTGAAGAAATGCCTATCAGATGAGACCCTTATAATTCCTTTTAAGGAACTCACTATCGACGAGCGGTTGCAGTTCGTCGAGGAACCAGTTGAAATCACGGACCGGGATGTTAAGGTCCTCAAACACAAGAGAATCCCTCTTGTTCGAGTTCGTTGGAACTCCCAGCGTGGTCCAGAGTATACCTGGGAACGCGAAGATCAGATGCAAGAAAAGTATCCCCAGTTATTCGAAACCAATGCATCCACTTCTGAGGCTGAAGCTACTACTACTGAATTTCGGGACGAAATTCCAAATCAACGGGGGGATGATGTGACACCCCAGGAAAACCAGTGAACGATACCTAGCTTCCTCAGTGAGTGCGTACCAAATTTCGGGACGAAATTTCTTTTAAGTTGGGGATAATGTGACAACTCGAGTGTTTGACTTTCACTTTCGCATTTATTGCGCGTTGACTTTGACTTTGACTGTTTAGTTGTTGGATTGTGGACTTGAATTATACGAGTTGTGTGTTAATAGAATATATTGTCATTTTGCCTATATGTTACTATTTGTGGTGATAGAAAATAATATTAGAATTGTTATTATTATAATATTAACTTTAACCTAGCCCTCGAAGAATGACATGTAGTTCGAAGGATTCGAAGGACCACGAAGGATAACCTTCGAGCACGAAACATATCCTTCGAGCACGAAACATATCCTTCGAGCACGAAACATATCCTTCGATATGTTTCGGCCCAGTCTTTCCAATGGGCTTGGCCCATTACTGTGATACGTATATATGGGAATGCATGAAATCAGTAGTTATTTTTCTAAAAACCCTAGAGCATCTTTACTTGTGACGGCAACCACAAACTTACGGAGACTTCTTGCTGATCAATTCCCTGTTTTCAATATCGGTTAGTGTTTAATGTATATGCTTTCATGATTTATCGATCGCCTTACAATATGTTGTTGATCGGACTTGTATGCTAATCGATTATGTATGTTAATGGGATATGAATGTTATAATTGCCTAATCGTTTTGCAATATGTGTTTTTTATGATCGGTTAGTATGGATGTTTTGAAAGATACTAGGGTTGTATGTTAATCGGTTGTGCATGATTGGTAGGATTTGGATGTTCATCGGATTTGTATGCAAATTGGATCTGTTGTGATTAGGGTTAATGATAAGGCTTGTGGATTGGTTGTGATGTATACACTACGGATTGTTATTGTTCACTGTTCTTGAAAACGGAATCGTACAGGATAAAGTGTTATGCTTGTTAATCAAATTAGGGTTCTTGAGTGAAACCTTGTGATTATGCTTGTTTGATCCTGTTGACAATAACTGATTAGTGAAAATTGTGTTAATGGATAAAACGTAACTGCCATGACCGAAAGATATCAATGGCTCGAACCATGGTAGTTTGACCGAACCATAATCTGATCGAACCATAGTTGACCGAAGGATACTGGTTGACCGACAGATAGTTGGACCGAAGGATAGTTTGGACCGAAAGATGTCATGGTCCGAAACATGACATTCGGTCCGAAGGATCATTGTGACACTTGTTTTCGAAAGATGATAGTATGAGTCGAAGGATACTAGGGTTTTGAATAATGTTTGAACAGTGGAACATATGTTGATTTAATTGACATGCCATGCTTAGTGATGAACGTGCAATACTACGTGCCGTGCTGATATGCAAACTGACTGCTATGTGAACAATTAACTGCATGCGTACAATTGCGAACATGAACTGATTTGTTATACGTGCATACACTAGGACGTGATTAATTACTTGTGAGTGCATAACTTAGCATACCGAGCAAACCAAGGTGAGTTCACACTCCTACTAAGGCATGGGATTCCCGGGTTGTGGGAATGGGTTAAAGGTTATTATTGAAAGGAACGTACATATGCTTTACTAGACTATCACCTATCATGTCCTCGGATGTCAGGACGGTTACGTAGGTTGGGATAACACCTACGGGTTCACATGCCATTCTATCCTCGGTTACGAAGGATACGCACGTAAAACCTACGTGTACGCATTACTCACTTCTATCCTCAGGTTACGAAGGATACGTGCGTAAAACCTACGCACACTTTATACACACATCTGTTCTCGGACGAAGAACAGGGATAATAATACGAATAGTCTAGTGGTAACTTAACATGGGAAGCCCCCACCAGCATAACTTACTATCGGCCCTGTAGAGCCACCTGTTACTTACTGTTACACATTTACTTACTGTGAACTCGCTCAACTAGTTTGTTGATCATTCTGTTACATGCCTTGCAGATCGTTAGGTACTGGGAGCTTGCATTGGAGAAGCGGGTCGTTGTGGACAAGGATTCGTGGTTTCTATGCTGAACTATTATAACATTTGAACTATTTACTATTGTTGGATTATTACTATGCTTCCGCTACACTTTAAAACAATAACATGTTTTGAACACCTTTTGTATTGAACGGATGGTTTTCTTTTATCTTACTTAATACTAAATGCATGTTCAATATGATTGGTGGCTTGATCCTGGTCAGTCACGCTCCCAAGCGGTGACACTCCGCAGGTGGATTTTGGGGGTGTGACACTTTTGAAGCCTAAAATCTGTTAATTAATCAGATGTTTGGTTTTTGAAAACAAATGTTAAATGTCTGTTCACCTTTAGTCAATCAGGTTTTTGTTTTTCCTTTGTAATCTCTGTTTTTGAAACAGAGGTTAGGATTTCAAACAGTGGTATGAGAAACATATGTTTGAAACCTCTGTTTCGTTACAAACAGAGTCTTGAGAAAAAGTGATTTGGCGAAACAGAGATTACCTTTTATAAACAGTGGTTGACTTTAGTCAAACAGAGTTTTAAATACCTCAAACAAACAGTAGTTGACTTTAATCGCAAGTCGGTTACGAGATCAAGAAGGTATAAAAGCGCGGTTAAATTATTTAAAAGTTACGTTATTGGTTTAGCATGCTCCAATGCGCACATGGTGTATAAATCATGTGTGCTCGATTGTATTTAGGTTTCGCTTTATTGTTTTAAAACGATTAAACATGTTTTGTAATTTGTTTGTCATTTAAAAGATGTTCCATTTCTTTGTAATCCATTTTCAATTAAATCTTAAAAAATGTATTGTAGGATCATGTATGTGACCCGAACGAGTCGTTCAGAGGAGTTTTGATCTGTTTCAGGTGCGGAAAACAAGAAACAGACTTAGACACAGCTTGCAATTCACTTTAAACACTGATTTGATTGATATTACAGCTTGTACAATCACTGGATAAACCGGCAACACTTCGGTATCCAAAATTACGATCAATACTAATGATTTCGCTTGCAACCTATTTATAGACCTTTGATTCCGCTTCAAACAGTTCAAGCGAAATAAGCAGTTCAAGCGAAATCTTCATCTATGCACACTCGAGCGGAATAACAGCTTCTGATTTTGCTTGAAAGTTCACAGGTTACTTTCAAGCGGAATCACCATATACACTCAAATCTCCTATTTTCTCGTACAACGTGCCCTGATCTAACCTATCTAGAATAAGACTCGATATAAGACGAAGTCGACAGATGCATGCACTAACAGACTCCCCCTCAGATGTTGACGAGTCTTACGGTGTCGAGTCTTCACAACTTCAGTCTTGATCCGTCTCTGGGCTTTACTTTTTCTATCAGCATCAACAGACTCCCCCTAACAATGTGCTGGCATTCCTTAAGTTCATCAGCATCATCTGCTTCAGGATCGTAATCTGGTTTTTCACAAGTTTCATATCATTGCCTGACTCAAACTTGGTCCACAGAATCAAAACCTGGCTCATGCTCTATTCACAGAATCCTCAGGTATCGTGACCTGGCTCTTTAAACACAAGCTTCTCAGGATTGATCAAACTGGCTCAGATTTACACCTGCACAATCTCTACCTCAAAGTAAATTTCACACATTTAAACATTTTAGAATATAAATGCATGCACTAACTTAGACTTTCCCTCAAAAATTAACTCTATACTCTTGATGAACCATTTGTAGATTTTATCACAACGAATTTGTTTTCAAACACAGATTCCCCCTCACAAGAATGTCATCATGTCTAGTACTTGGAATTTTGAAAATCAGCTCTTCAACACCAGTTGTCAAAAATCTTTTTGAATTTTTCAAAAAATTTATGCTAAAACACACTAAAAATCTTTTTGGATTTTTGAACACAATGAAATGCAGTAAAGAAATATTTACAAACAATATTTTTGAGAGTTTGTGTAAGAGGATCATATCAGTTTTTGAGACATATCACCAACACCGTTAAGCTTCATTTCATTTTAAGTTCTAAACAATTCACTTAGATTGTCAGTATATTGGTCCACTTAAATTTTCACACAAAGTTCAACTGTTTCGAGATATGATATTAATGTCTTAAGAACTTAAACTTATTCGCGTGTCCCACTACTTGAATATACTCCCGTATCCAAATCCAAATATTCAGTCTTACAGGTGAGTATACCACAGATAATATCTGTAAAGGGGTTAGATGCGAAACCATGAGAGCTCAGGTCAGAACTTCCGT
This sequence comes from Helianthus annuus, assembly GCF_002127325.2. Taxonomy (NCBI): domain Eukaryota; kingdom Viridiplantae; phylum Streptophyta; class Magnoliopsida; order Asterales; family Asteraceae; genus Helianthus; species Helianthus annuus. The sequence continues at coordinate 56,032,345 of NC_035449.2, read as the reverse complement.
TCAGCAGAGAGATGACGGCTCGACTTTTGGTGTGTCCCCTTTAGAGGATCTTTTCTTCAACAGCAATGATTATCAATTTTATTGTTTTATCATTTTGCTGAGGGCGAGCTTATATTTCAAAGCATTTGCAGAAAGTATTATACGGGGACTAAGTCAGAATTTCCATTCAGCAGAAGTCCCAGGATAATACCCAGATATCACTGAGTATAAAGACCTAGTATCTCAGAAAGAGGGACCTTTCAAACAAGATTTCGGGGGTTACCCATATATTCAAGAAGTTGTTACCCACGATATAAGCAAGTTTGAAATTTAGGTTTATATCTCGTCACAATTTACTAAATGTGCAAAAACCTACTGGCATATCATCAGTGAGATTGTTTATCACATATTTAACTTTCCATTTCTTTAGCATGTTGTGACAGTCCACTGATGTACTATCATTTCCTCTTTTAGACACCAAAACTCATTTTTGTTTTTATCATGTTTTTGGATTTTTCAAATTTTCTAATGTTTTTGGATTTTCTGAAATTTTTACTCCCCCTAAAATGCAAACACATTTAAGAAATTTGAAAACAAACTGTACAAGTAAAGTGACAACCGATATCAAATCGCTTCAATTCGCCATCCTCTTGGCATAAACAATCAGAACTCCCCCTTTCAACAAACTATTTTCTCAAATTGATTTCAAAACACTTAAGTTTGTTTTAATCAAAATGATTTTTCCGGAAAATAAGTTTGTTTTTACCACTTGTAGGTTCGGGGTTCATCATCTCATTGTTTTTCAACCATTTATATGAGGATTACATCAAGTTCAAACTAATGACCTTGACGAATCACTTGTAATATCCATCCTCTTACCACTTGTAAGTATATCCAAAGCCTTTAAACACATTTAGGAATAAAACATCTACACAAACCATTTTTCCAATCAAGATGCCGATTCCTGCTTCACACTTACCAACCTGGAAGCTCCGGCAAAGTCCATCACCTGTAAAATTCATCAACATTAAAATCTTTCACAAAATCTACCATAACAAGAATGATGCCGATTTCTGATCCACTATTACAAACTTGGGATCTCCGGCAAGTCCTGATTTTTCAAGGGAAAAGAATTTCCACCTAAGTCTTTCCAACCTTGGGTGTTTTTAATTCTTGTTCAGTAGGGTTATAAGTTGCTTTCTTTGTCGCATAAAAATCTTTAACCCCTTTGGTCTTTCCCTCGACCATTTTCCCAAAAATTTTCTTAACATTTCCATTAAATGCTTTCTCAACATCAAATTCCTTTTGATCCGAATAGAATTGATTTGAGATTTCCACCTTACCAACCTTTTGTTTAAAATTTTCATTCTTCAATGGTGGAATTTTAGCATCATCCACTGAAGACACTGATTTTTCTTCTTTTACCTCAACCTGTGGCTCCTCTGATTTTGTGGAACCGGATTCATCGCCGACTTTCTCAGAAACATTCTTAACAACACATACTTGGTTGTCTCTTGCTTTCTTTTTATAAAAATTTTTCTTTGAACACTCACCAACTTCATAAGTAGAATTTTCAAAGGTTTTGAATTTTTCAGTTGGTGGTTCAACATCGACAACTTTTCCTTTAAGTTTTTCCGATACTCCCTGTTTTGGTTTTGTCATTTGAGAACAAGTTGATGCAATGTGACCAACTTCATTGCATTTGAAACAAGTTCGAGTATCCTTTCTGTGAAAAACTCCAGTTCCTTTTCTTTTCATCTTAGCAAGAAACTCCTGGTTTGATTGCCTCCAGAACGGTTTCTTCTGTTCTTCTTCTGCACTTCCACCTGAAACAAATTTTGTATTCGTTTTAGAAATTTTGTCATTTTTATAGTTTTCTGGTGGAACAAAACCCAATCCTTTCTTTTTGAAATTACCATTATGGTTTGGTTTCTTTTGAAATCCAGAACCAGAATTGTAACCTTTTTTTCTTGTTTAATCGCTGTTGAACTCTTGAAGTGTATTTTTTAGGTTTTCCAGTAAGATTTAAATCTTTTATTTCAGAAAGATTAATTTCTATCATTTTGAAAACCTTTTTGATCATGTCAAGACGAACACTTCTTATTGGAAAATCTTTGTCAGAATATAATTTGTCAGAATCATTCAAAGTATATGCTACTTCGAATGTTTCATCATTCAAATTTGCTTTTGATGACAAAAACTCTTTACTGTAAACCCGTTTAACCGATGATTTTTGACTGTTGACTGACGAACTTGACCCTCTAGACTCAGATTTTGACTCAGACTCCTCATCAGTATCCAACACCTGATCGACCACCTTTTTATTAACTCAGACTCATGATCAGTGTCAGATGAGGTGAACGTGACGTCAATGTTTTCTGGTAATTCATCAGTTGTGTCGGTTTTTAACTTTATATTGACTGCTTTTTCGACTTGCTCCTCATTTGGTTTTCTGGGAGAATAACCTTCCCAGATCGGAGGCGGACACTTGTTATAGCTAACAGTCGGTTTCTTATCAGTATCCTTCTTCTTTGACTTTTCATCCTGAAATGCTTCAAAACCTGCAACAGTTGGATAAATTCGATCAATAAGATAATCAGAACTAGAATAACTTTGTAACAAACGTCTGATTCTCTCATTCTCAATTTTCTCAGTCTCCAACTCTTGTTTCAATCTTGCACATTTTTCAATGTACTGATTGATTGCCTTTTGTTTTGTCATCATCGTAGCATTCATCATAGTCAAAGCATCTTCTCTTTCAGAGTTTGTCTTTTGAAGACCAGTTACTGTTCTGTTCAAAACATCATAAGATTCTTTCACGTAGTTTAGATTGAACAGTAATTGTTCCTTCATTTTCTCATACTCTGCCAGCTTCTCGTCTTTTTCTGCACATTCCTTGCAAGGTTCCGAACACTTTGTGCAAGGCTTGATGACTTCCACAATCTTTTCTACTTCAATAATTTTTTCAGATTCAACAACTTTTTCAGCTTCAGTCACCTTCTCTGCTTCATCAACCTCCTCAGCAACAATTTTAACTTCTTCAACTTGAACAATCTCACCTGCATGAGCAACACTTTCAGATTTTATCTGCTTTTGTTCTCTTGCTGCTCTTCTCTCCTTCAGCTTTTCCAAACGATCTGCAAAATAAAAATGAAAACTTTCAGGAGAGAGATGAGATTTTGCAACATTAATATGTTTTTCTTCCTCATCATCACTGCTGTCATCAGTTGGTGATTGAACAAACTCTATTGGCTTGTCAGAATTGTCATCCGAAGAATAAGAATCAGATGGTGTTTGATCGAAAACAGCTTCTCTTTCTGAACTTTCATCACTTTGTAAACTTTCATCTGAACTCTGTGAGCATTCTTCTGATGAAACAGATTTTCTTCTTCATTCTTCACACTAACTCCAATAGATTGCATCCACTCGGTGAACATATCTGGTTCTTTCACAATTTTAGCAATGAAAGCTTTAAATTCTCTCTTTTCATCAACAAACATATCCCAGCTAAAGCCTTCAGGTAGCCTTTCATCATCTTGATTGATTAGGCATGCTTTGCTGTCGGATGAAATATATTTGTTCCAGTTAAAACTTTCTTGATTCCCCAAACATGCTCTTTTTGAATCTTCAATCACTTTTCTATGATGAGCCACTTGCGGTTCCTAATGTTGTTGCTGACCAACTTGTTGGTATATGGCTTTCCGGTAATAGTCATCTTTTCCGAACGGATTCTTTTCATCATTCGCATCTCTATTCTTGCATTCCCTCTTGAAATGACCTTTCTCCCTGCATTTAAAACAAGTAACTTTAGATTTATCGAAACCTAAAGTAGAAACATGTGCATCAAGAAAGTCATTTCTCCCAGTAATCATCTTAAACTTCTCAGTTCTTCTAAGGACACTAGCTAGACACCATTTGATGTCCATTAGTTCCATCTCTTCAGCGTCAATCTGATCGTAATCCTCCTTTGTTAGCATAGGATTTCCGATCCTCCCTGCAACCAATCCTTCATAAGATAGCAGCACGGAACCTAGTAATGCCATGTGATCTTTCGCAACCTCTTCAGAAAAACTTTGACCATCTGGAAGATTCAACGCAATGTTGCACTCTATCACACAACCATTTCCACTTTTAGAACTTTGATGCTGAAAGCTTGATGTTGTTTCTTTTGGATTAACACTTGGATATGAAGAGAAACCACTGCTTTTGTTTGAACTTTGATCAATTTTTTCAGATGAATCTCCAGCACTAAAAGCAGTTTGAATCTTTGGGCTTCTTTCAGCTTCTGGAACACTACCTTTGTAGTACATTTTCACATCTTGTTGACCACTTGGATTGTTCATCCTTGCAATCTTTTGCTGTTCCAGATCTTGACTCTCAATCTTCTTGATGAACTGAGAAATTGTCAAATCATCATAAACTCCAGTGTTCTTCAAGATCATCAAGTAAGTACCCCACTCTTTTTGAGGTAAAGCATCAGCTAACTTGTCGACCCATTCTTCACGATCTTTGGTTATGCTTAGCATCGACATGGATCGCACTAAATGGCAATATCGTTCAATTAGCTTCTTTGTATCTTCCCCGAGCAAACTAGTGAAAAGATCAAATTCTTTCTTAAGTAATGCCTTTTTACTCTTAATCATATTCTCACTACCCTCAAACTTGACTTTAAGAGCATCCCAGATTGATTTTGAGGTCTTGTCATGTTGTAGCAACACAAAAATGTCTTCTTTGATAGCCTGCTGAAGTAAACTTATCATCATCTTTTCAGCTCTGTACATTTCCCATTCTTTGTCATTAAACTCAGAAATTTGTTTTTCAGTTTGCAATTCAGTACGTGGTAGAACATATCTCTTCAATATACACTCCCACGATCTTAGATGGTTAGCTTGAACCCAGTTCTCAAAGCGATCTTTCCATCCGTAATACTCCTCAATGCTCATTAGCTTCGGGGTTTTTTGCGTAGTTCCCGTTTCGTTTTCCAAATTCATATTTTGAGCAATGACAGCCGGAGTAGTCGGGGATGTGGCGAATGCGTTGTAGAACTCTTCACTCATGATTCTTGTTCAAGCAAAATAACCTGAGAAGACAACTTCAAGCGAGATCAGTAGTTCAAGCGAAATAAGATATTTAAGCAAAATGACCTGATTTCGCTTGAATTTCAAGCGGAATACGGTTTTGGAACGGAATCAGATATTTCGAACGAAATCACTGATTTCGCTTGAAACCTTTCATGTGGAATAGCTAGATTGGAGCAGAATCAACTATTTTGAAGCGAAATAACAGATTTCGCTTGAAATCTCAAGTGAAATAAGCCATTCTCAAGCGGAAACAGAACTCGTCCGTTCAAGCGGAATCTGGTTTATGGTCCATTTCAGTCACTTTTAAGCCGAATTTTAATGTGAAACTTTCAAGGTTTGTTAATATGCAATTTTATACAATCTGTGAAAAATTGATCCGATTTTAACCGTTAAATCTTGTTCTAATAAAGAAAGAAGGTGTAGAAGACAGAAAACACAGTGAAATCAGGCTATAATCTGCAGAACTCCTCCTCCTGAGCTCTGATACCACTTGTAGGATCGTGTATGTGACCCGAACGAGTCGTTCAGAGGAGTTTTGATCTGTTTCAGGTGCGGAAAACAAGAAACAGACTTAGACATAGCTTGCAATTCACTTTAAGCACTGATTTGATTGATATTACAGCTTGTACAATCACTGGATAAACCGGCAGCACTTAGATATCCAAAATTACGATCAATACTAATGATTTCGCTTGTAACCTATTTATAGACCTTTGATTCCGCTTGAAACAGTTCAAGCGGAATAAGCAGTTCAAGTGAAATCTTCATCTATGCACACTCGAGCGGAATAACAGCTTCTGATTTTGCTTGAAAGTTCACAGGTTACTTTCAAGCGGAATCACTATATACACCCAAATCTCCTATTTTATCGTACAACGTGCCCTGATCTAACATATCTAGAACAAGACTCGATACAAGACGAAGTCGACAGATGCATGCACTAACATGTATAGTGATTCGTCGTTTAATAAAATGTGGTATGTAAATTTTCTAAGAAACGACCCGTGTTTGCACATGGGTCTTACCGCTAGTATACTTAAAGCACAAATCGGTGATTGTCTTCTTCCTCCCTCTCAGCCAGTATTCACCTTTTTCCCCTCTCAGCCTCAGTTATCTCCTTTTTCTTTACACGTGTATAACCTATGTTTTCGCCTTACTTAACGTGTCTGCTCTGCTGTTAAAGCTTTCTTCTAGAGCTGAAGATTTAGAAAACTATCACATGTAACCCTAGAATTTTACCTCCAGAACTTCAAATCGCCTAGAAGGATTTAAACTTGCAGTGGTTTTGGGTGCCAGTGCTTTTTTAGATTTGTCGTTCAGGTCAGTGATGTTGCTTGCCTTCCTTTTAACTTATAGGCTAGGGTTTCTTCTTTGTCTATTGTCTTGGGTTACAGTTGTCAATAAATATAAGTGAAAGAGATATATTTGAAATGAAGATGGTTTGAATGCATGTAGAAAACAAGTACACAGTATATAATTTAAAAGAAATTGGCAAATGTAACGCTGCAGTGAATTAGAAATTAACTCTGATTGCAAAGAAGAGATGAAGATGATCAAAGTGAAGAAATCCGATTCGAACCTGCTCGAACATAGCCCACGTTGTTCTGAACCGGTACAGGTACTTCGGTACCGAAAATCCCGAAAACTGGGAACCGGTACCGATACATACCCGTTACGATTCGGAATCGGTACGGTACAGGTATTTTAGTGTAGAAACCGGTAAATACCGGTCCCGAACCGGTATCGTAATGGACCACTACCAAAAAAGTCCAAATTTGGTTCCGAATCGGTACCGAAAATGTAGCAGGTTCGGTCAACTCGGTACCGATACCGCTTCGTTACCGGTACCCGGTACCATAATTTTTTTACCCTAGGTTTTCATTATACAAATGACCACTTTCGTTTGTCCGGGGTCGTATGTCAACTTGCAACTTTCTTCTAAGTTTCTGTTATTTAGAAAAGCCCTTTTGGATGTGTAACATCATAGATGCACTGTACTTTTCGCCAATTCTATGTAGCTTGGTTTAAATGCCCAGTTTTAACAGGAATTTGTTTTAATGCTTATTAGTTTGCCTCTCCTAGGAACAAATAAAAAAGTTTTCAGGTATACCAACAAAATCTGAAATGTAATGTTAAAATTAAAGTATATATTTTTTTATTCTATCTTTTTTTCCTTAAGTTGATGTACCTATATTCGACCAATATACAAATAAATATGATATTCTGCAAAATATGTTGAGGGGAAACCCATAGTAAAATCAAAACATGAATGTTTTTAATTATTTTCATCTTCTCGCTCTTAGAATGGATGGTATTAATTGACATGTGGACACTGACCAATCTAAACCAAATAAAATTGAAAAGTCATATGTGAGGAAGACTTCTATGAAATTCTAATAATGTTGGATATGTGCTCTGTAGCATTCTACCCATGGACCTTATACCTACTTTGGAATGTAGTCTTTGCTTCATGCCTGCGATTCATTTTCATTCAAACCATCTATAGAATCCTCAACTTTTGAAAACTGCACGAAAATGGTGATGATATATGAGATGTACCCGCGCTGCAACGTTCACAAGTAACGTATTTCATTTTAGTTTCCGTTTCCTTCTATACTTATCCCAGGCGGAAGGACTAGATAAATAATATTATAAGTAAAACTACCACACGTTGGGATAATCTTGAATACCTTACTAAATCGGCCGACACAAGATTCTTGACTCCACAGTTGCCGAAAATCTTCGGCGACCGAATCAACCGGCTGATCTGTAGGATCCCAGATATCTTGCAGCCACACATGACCAGATCTATGTTTTATCTGCTTCTTCCATTCATCAACAAACACAGATTGGATACGCGCAATGCGTTTTACTAATGAGTTTGGCTTTAACGTTTCAGGCTTTCAGTTTTCAGTTGGTGCCATCCGCCCTGTTACAATAAAGTGCAAATTGATAATTCAAGTTGCAAACATTTTTTAATATCATTTTTTGATATTCGTTATAAGTTTCTTACATGGTTTGTTACACTGTTATGTTAGCGTGGGTTTAAAGTGTGCAGGATTAAGAGTTGAAGGTTCTGAGTGCTAATTCCGAGGACTAAAGTGCAGATCCATAGATTCTTGGAGGGTTAAAAGAGAAAGCTTCCTTTTATCTCATATATAAGAGAAAGTACTATTGAGATGGTCATATTATTGGTTCCAGATCCTTCTCTTTTGTCTCGCACATACCTCTCCAGTTCACTCTAAGTTTGGCGATTGATCTGCTGTTGTATCCTTGAAGATTGTTGCAGATCTAGTGTTGCTTTCTTTTTTTGTATTGTTGATAGATCTGCGGATCATCTTGTATTTGGTTGTATCTTTCCGATTAATCAATCAGTTGATCATATATTGTTGTATTGTTCTTATAGGTCTTACATTTAGTAAGATCTTGGGTGGTTTAGGTGTTTTCCAGGTTGGTTAAACATAATAAAATTTTTGCGTCACGGTTTTGTCATTATTTTCTGGTGTTATTGTTGTTGGTTTACTTTAGATCTGTATTTTTCATACCATTTTACATGGTATCAGAGCGAAAATCGCTCCTGATTTGTTGATTTCCGCTGCTATTTTCTGATTCAGTTGTATTTTGTGTTCTAGGTTTGCTTCTGGTTCTTCTAGGGTTGCGGATCCAGCAAGTATTTGTATAGATCATCTTGATCTTGGGAGGTTATTGTTCTCTAGTTGTGCGGCTGAAACCTTGTTAGGGTTTCTTGTTGTTTGCGGGAGATTTCTCATCTTCTGGTGCGAGTTTTTGAGCTGCGTTGGTCTCTAAAACCCTTGAAAGTTTTAGGGCAAACTAACCAGCTGATTGTTTGAGGATTTTCTCTATATCAGGTCTGTAGTTCTTGAAAACTACTGAACTGATATTCTTGGAGCTTGTGCACCTGCTGTAAGATCGTTTCAGTCTTTATTTTTCTTGTTTTGCATCATATCTGTTGTGTCTAGGCATCCCTGTTTACCGGACTAGTCGGGCCAGCACTTGATCGAGTCTATTTAGCATCCCTGTTTACCGGACTAGTCGGGCCGGCACTTGATCGAGTCTATTTGCTAATTGTGCATTGTTTGATCTGTGTTGTTGTTCTTGTTACTGTTTTTTTATTGTTTGTGTTGGATTGTGGTTTGTTGTTTAGTTTCGGCTCCTGAGTAAAGGCATGTCCAGGCACCTTTGAGTGATGAACCTGGAGTCTTGTCCCTGACTCAGCTTCGCCTTAGGATCTGCTGTTATATTCTTTGTTTGATCATTCTGTGTGTTATCTATTGATAACTTCTGTAGTTCTGTGTTGTTGGTTTCGTGGTGTTTATTGCTGCTTAGTATTTGTTCTGTCTTTCTGTTGCTTAAATGGGTGATACAGGTAGTTCTTCTCAGACTTTGATTAGTAAATTGGATATAGGAGATCCTTTATATCTTCATCCGAGTGACTCTAGTGCCCTAACTATAGTGAGTATTAAGTTGAAAGGTACTGAAAACTATTTTGTATGGTCTAGTGCAATGAAGTTAGCTTTAGAGGCTAAAAATAAGTATGGGTTCATAGATGGAAAACGTGTCAAGTCTGAGAGTGATCCTGTGTTAGCTAGTCAGTGGGACAGATGTAATTCTATTGTTCTTACATGGTTGTTAAATTCTGTGTCTGAGGGACTGTTTCTTGGTCAGGTTTTTTCAAAGTTAGCATAAGAGGTCTGGACAGATCTCAAAGAGTCTTTCTATAGGGTGGATGGTTCTATTGTATATGATTTGTATAAAAAAATTAACAGTGTTTCACAAAATGGCACTTCTGTTGCTGAATATTATAATAAACAGACAACAATGTGGAAGCAGTTTGATGCTATGTTGCATCTGCCTTCATGTTCTTATCAGGCTGCTAAAGACTTTAATGATTTTTCAACATTAATCAAATTAACGCAATTTCTAATGGGTTTTGATGATGTTTATCAATCTGTGAGAACAAATCTATTAACAAGAGAACCATTACCTTTAGTTAAAGTGGCATTCTCTATAATTTCTAGAGAAGAGTCACATAGGTTGGCTAATAGTGGGTCAAAAACACAAAGTGTGTCTTTTGTTTCTAAATCCAATCAGTCATTTGATCAAAGAAAGAAAGTTAATAGAGGTCCTAACTCTAATCTGAAGTGTACCCACTGTAACATGTTAGGACATACTGTTGATAGATGTTTTGAAATCATTGGATATCCACATGGGTTCAAACGTAGGGTTAATAGTAACAATCAGTCTAATAAAGTCAAGTTGGCTAGTAATAATAAAACTAATTCTGTGGTTGGAACATCTTCATCTGTTAGTGGAAATGGTTTACCTTTTACATCTGAGCAGATTGCTAAGTTGTTGAGTCTTGTCTGAGAAAAGGGTGGATCTGATTCTCAGAATCAGAATGTAGCAGGTGAGTGTTTTAATGTTTTCAACTTTGTTAGTTGTTCTAGTTCTGTTAGTTTTAGTATAAATGGGTGGATTGTTGATTCTGGGGCTAGTCAACATATGGTTAGTACATATAAAGATCTAATTAATGTTGTGGATGTATCTGAGTTTAACATTACTGTTGGGCATCCGAATGGTACAAGTGTCAAGGTCTTAAAAATTGGTGATCTAAAACGGACTAATGACATTCTTTTGAAATATGTTTTCTATGTTCCTGGTTATTGTGTAAATCTGCTGTCTGTGTATAAATTGTCTAAAGATAATCATCTGTCAGTTAAGTTTAATGAAACAAGTTGTTTCTTACAGGATTCCAGTTCAAAGAGAATCCCGATGAGTGGTAGACAGGACTGTGGCCTGTATTTTGTAGGAAATGCTGGTAATAATGTTAATGCCTGTTTTAATAGTTCTGTGAAATCTTTTTCTTGGCATAGTAGGCTAGGACACCCTTCAGATCAGGTTCTAGCAGTGTTAAAACGAAGTCTTAAAATCCAGTCTAGTGAACATGGTCCTTGTGATGTATGTCATAGGGCAAAACAAGTTAGGGTTCCATTTCCGTTGAGTGAACACAAGTCTAAATCAGTTGGCGATCTCATACATTTGGATGTATGGGGTCCTTATAAAGTAACAAGTTATGATGGTTATAAATATTTTTTGACTATTGTTGATGATTATTCTAGGGCCGTGTGGTGTTATTTTTTAACTAGTAAAACTGAGGTTTTTGAAAACTTGAAAGTTTTTTATGAACTTGTGTTGACTCAATTTAAGAAGAAGATTAAAGTAATTAGAAGTGATAATGGAACGGAATTTGTTAATAATCAAATGGACAATTTTTGTAAAACAAAAGGGAATTATACATCAAACCTCATGTTCCTATACGCCACAACAAAATGGTGTGGCAGAAAGGAAACACAGACACCTGTTAAATACTGCTAGAGCTTTGATGTTTTAGGGTAGTTTACCTTTAAGATTTTGGTCAGGTTGTGTGTTAACTGCTGTATATCTTATTAACAGGTTGCCGTCTTATGTCTTGAATGGTAGGTGTCCTTTTGAAATGATGTTTAACTTTAGACCCTCTTTATCTCATCTAAGAAACTTTGGGTGCTTGTGTTTTAGTACTATTTTACATGAATCTGATAAATTTTCTTATCATGCTGAAAAGTGTGTGCTTCTTGGTTATTCTAGTTTTAAAAAGGGGTGCAAACTATGGAGTTTGGATAGTAAGAAAGTGTTTTTCAAGAGATGTAAAATTTTATGAAAATGTTTATCCTTTTAAAGTTAAAGTGTTTAATAACCAAGAACCTGTTTATGATAAACAATTAAATCATGTAAACTTTTTTGATAATGTTTCACCTGAAGTTTCTAACATACCCAATGATGAAGAGGGTACAAATGGTGCTCACGATCCTGTTAGTTGTGATCAGCAACCATTGTCACCCTCTACATCAACCCCTGTATCAGGTGTTGATGTTGTTCAACAATCTGAACAGGAGAGCAGTAGTAGACAGCGTACCAATGAGAGGGCAGAGGACACTATAGGGTCAAATGTGAGACCAACCAATCTGAGGGTAATGTGAATGTTAGAAAATCTTCTAGGAATGTGTCTATGCCTAAAAGGTTTGATGACTTTATTGTTGAGGGTAAAGTTAGATATGGTATAGAAAAGGTTGTTAGTTATGCTAACTTGTCTTATGAAAATGTGTGTTTTGTTGCTTCCTTAAATAAATCTGTTGAACCTACTACGTATAGTGAAGCTGTCAAAGATGAAAGGTGGGTTGAAGCAATGAATAATGAGATGGAAGCACTTTATAGGAATAATACTTGGGTTTTGGTAGATCTTCCTAAAGATAGGAAACCTATAGGGTGCAAATGGGTTTATAAAATAAAATATAAGGCTAATGGTGAGGTAGAAAGGTATAAGGCCAGGTTAGTGGCCAAAGGGTTTAGTCAAAGGGAAGGAATAGACTTCGGTGAAACTTTTTCACCTGTTGTAAAGATGGTAACTGTCAGAATAGTTTTAAAGCTTGCTGTTAATAATAATTGGCCGTTATACCAAATGGATATAAATAATGCGTTTCTTTATGGAACATTAACTGAGGATGTGTTTATGACTTTGCCTCAAGGTTATTTTACAAATGATTATACTAAAGTGCGTAAATTAGTTAAATCATTGTACGGTCTAAAACAGGCTCCAAGGCAGTGGAATGAAAAATTGACTGCTGTGTTAGTGTCTATGGGGTTTGTTCAAAGTGTTTGTGATTATTCCTTGTTTGTTTTGTCTAAACAAGATGTGTTTAAAATTATGTTAGTCTATGTTGATGACATAGTTGTGACTGGAAATAATAAAACTGAAATAGAAAAGGTTAAAACATGTTTGAAGGAAAGTTTTCAAATCAAAGATCTTGGTATACTTAGATATTTTCTAGGTATTGAGGTGTTGTATTCTGATGCTGGCATTTGTTTGTCTCAAAGAAAATATTGTCTTGAATTATTAAATGATTTTGGGTATTTGGGGTGTAAACCTGTTACTACACCAATTGGACAAAGTTTTCTTGTGACTAATAAATGTGATAAGGAACAAAAAAACCTTGGAGAATATAAATGGTTTTCAAAGGTTGATAGGGAAGTTGATATATTTGTCATTAACTAGGTCAGACATAAGTTATGCTTTCCAGTTTTTAAGTCAATATATGCATTGTCCCAATCAAGTTCATTTAGATATAGCATTCAGGTTGTTAAGGTACTTGAAGTTATCACCTGGAAAGGGTGTTAACTTTAAGAAATCTGATAATATGAATCTGTCAGGGTTTGTAGACTCAGACTGGGCCAAGTGTCTTAAAACTAGAAAATCAGTTACTGGTTTTGGTGTTTTTCTTGGTGATACACTTGTTTCTTGGAAAAGTAAGAAACAAAGTGTAATAGCAAGATTAACTGCAGAAGCTGAGTACAGAGCAATATGCTCAGCTACCTGGGTAATAATGTGGATATTGAATGTTTTATCTGAGTTGAAAGTTCCATATAATCTGCCAGTTAAGTTTGTAACGCCCTGCTTTTTCATACTTTCCATAATTAGAAAGCTCGCCTTGTAATGCTATTTTTGGAAATCTTGTATTATTGTAGTCATCTTTTCGTTGTAAAATCCGAGACTTGGATCATAAATAAAATTCGTATTTCTTTAAATTCACCATCTACATATTCATACATGTTCATACGTTGGAATTCATTGTACATCGAATCCTTATTTGTAATTCATACTTATACGATACTTATTCACGGTGCATGTCCATGCTTGTCCTTAAATTGTTGATACCTAAAAACCCCTAATAATATACTTATTTATACAACGGTTAATCATCTAAAATGTGACATATACTTGTCACTTACAAACATGTTACATACTTGTACATTACACTTTTTACCTAGTTAAATCATGTTTTATTTCATATTTCACCTTGTTACAAGTTAGGGGAAACATTGTTGCATATTATTACACAACTTAATTAACAAAATTACTCATTATAATGTTTTAAAAATAAAAAAAAATAAAGAAATAAGGCAGCCCCAATTCAGCAAAATTCAGCCCCATATAGTTGGGTTTTGTGGGCTAGTTTCAAGGTGTAACCCCTTCTAAACACTTCCAAAGCCCAACCCATTGAAACCCTAATCCTTCCCCCTATAAATACCACTTATAACCAGCCTCCCTACCACTTTTGCAACCCTAAAAACTCTCAAAACATCCTCCAAACCGTAGCTGAAAGCAAAGGTTCGAGCAGATTGACACCCCTTCACGAAAATGAGCATAACTCACTCAATTCTTATCCGATTCACTCGATTCTTTTTCCTACTACTTTGTATTGACCTTATCTGCGTTTCCATGGGTTTTTTCACAGTAAATAAGTCCCTGGAACTCCAGCAAAAAAGCTCCAAAGTCCACTGATTGTTTTTGTTTTCATGAAATCCTTGTTATTTCTTACCAAACTTGAGTCTATCTCATCTCAAACCTATGTCCTAATGCTTACAACACTTTAGTGGTTGGTTAGGCTTAAAAAAAAGGTTGAGACACTTAAAAATCAGAGGATTAAACCTCATAAACTTGGTGTTTTGTTTAGGGTTTTTAACCCACAAGTCATGTCAAACTTTGTCTTTGATACATGAGTGATTATGGAACAACTTGGGTTGTCCAAACATACAATCCTCACATGACTTGATGATTTCTCTTAGTTAGTGTGTATATTTCTTATTCTTTATTGTATGTTCATGACCCTCCTTGGTTGTTTTTTTACATCAAGTGTAGTGGTGAACACATAGAGGTGCCTAAATGGAAGACTTGATCTTCCTACCTCCTACATGATTTCTATGACATTTAGAGGTACCAAAATGAAGATTTTAATCTTCTACCTCATGCTTGAACTATTGGACATATAACCTAAATATATTATTCGAATAATCGAATCTTTGATGATGAACTAGTGTTCATATGTCGGGGTACTAGATTACATCATCCTAGACTATGATAACTTGTCACGATTCTAATGGAACCTTGTTCCATGAAAACATCTAAACTCCTTCGAGTTTCCTAGTGTCAAGAACAAGCATCATATGTACTAAATGATTATTTTCCATGTTATTCTCATATCTTATTTTTATGTTGTTTTAAACACCGAATCTCGACTCTAAACATACTTGAACTTTAACCCTTATACATTCGGACTCTAAATCTCTACTCGTCAACAATTGGATAATTGGAAAGCATATGCAAGCCTTGTGAGTATACTCGTATTCCCCCTTTTACTTTTATCACTTTTGGGGTGTAACATGTTTTATCTATCAACAAACTTACACATGAACATTTTGCTTAAACACATGAACATTCCTATAACATGCTTGTATACGTGATGGCTTGATGCTTTAAACTTGGATTAATCTTATGTGTTGAATTTATCATTAACTTCGTACGAGCCAAACCGTGACATATGTAGCGCTATAGGATTAACGACCCGCCTCTTTATCTTCGGTTATGTCATGAGCATATTGCGTTTCCTTGGTTTGATATGTTAGACACATACCATATTTAAATGTTCATCTTGAATCACATGCTTGCTATGAGGAATTGTTCAAACTTATCTTTTGCTATGTACGTATCAAACTTGTATACTCTCCTTTACTTTTGTATTGAATTATTTTAAACATGTTACAGGTTGATGAGGATGATGCTAAGAAAAGAAGTAGCGTTGATGCCTAGATACACATATAGACGTTAGGGTTTAATATGTTGTATCAATTTTTGTTATGTTGTCATGTTATTTTGCTAGACTTGTTGTATTTGAATTTCTTGTAATGTTGACAATTCATCTTATGAAATGAAATCGGATTATTTAAATACTTGTCACAATTATTAGCGTTATGATGTCTCGAGCAATCTTCACACTTCTTCTCATCCCGATGTTTCCGCCATTGGTTGGGGTGTGACAGATTGGTATCAGAGCCATAACTATAGGGAATTAGGAAAAGTAGGAATGCTTTAACCTAGTCTATAGTTTTAGAGCTTTATTCTTATGTTTTACTTGAAACTACTTGCATGCTACCTTATTTGCTCTTAGTTATTCTCTTTTGATCTTTTAAGCATATATGTCGCTTATGTGTTAACATTTGACATGCTATACTTGCCTTATTATGTGCTAATACATGTTTTATTTTCCCACTCATTATGTGCTATTCTCGATATGCTTCATTGTGCGTTTATATTTGTTTGTTTATTCCTTTAACATACTCTTTCCCTCGTGCATTTTACTCGATTTCTTCTTAAACTCGAAAACGCTCATATTATACGAACGAGACGAGTTTACCAAAATAGGCGTGAAACCCACAATTTGGTAAACGACTCTCACCCCGCTTGATTCTATTTTTTTCGCACGAAATTCACCATTAAGTTAGGAGTGAAACCCACATCTTAACGGAAATTTCAAATCTCAAATTCTAGTGGACCCTCGTCAAAGTGTTGAAATTAAATTTTGACCCGACGAGTACCAACCACACTTAGGATACGAAATCGCCAAGTTAGGGGTGAAACCCGAACCTTGTCGACTAGTTCCACTCCTTGATTTTTTTAATCTCGCTAAGTCTCGAAATTTCGATTGAATTGGGACATGTAGTAACCGGAAGGGTAAATACCGTTAACCGACTTGTCGGCGAGAGTATTCCACCTATTAGGCCAAAGCATGCTCCCCAAACTCGAAAGATTTTTTCGACCACTTTGGTTAGTCAACGTTCCGTTTTGGAACCATCCGAGTTTCCTTTTATCAAACTCACGCTTTATTATTTTCGATCTTTTATGATGAAATTCTCTCTTGACAATTTTGAACCATTTCGAGATTTCACTTTTGCGCATACATCATACTATTACTTTTCATACGGTTAAACATCATTAGCATGCATAATTTCTCGTAATTTTATTTACATTTTTTTGCTACCACAAGTGGAGATATATCAACAAGATAGGAGTGATTTCCTTACCTTGACGATTAACTCCGCTTTATTTCTCACCTTACAACGACCTCACCAACGAGTTAGGGGTGATTCCCTTACCTAGGTGATCGTTCCCAGTGCTTTCTTCTAATAGACTATATTATGTAAACACAATCATGTTTATACCTAAATCATTTATCATGTATTTCAAAATACTTCATTTATTTAAACGTACCCCTTATTCTATAATTTATTTTCACATCACTCGCACACACAAAATTATTAGCTTTTACCATAAACACTTATTCTCCGACATTCAAAATTTCACGAAATGCTACTCATCAACTTAATCGGTCCAACAAAACCATTGCTCACAAAATTTTGTATTCAACATAACTATTGAAACACTTATAAAATATTACAAATATTATTCAACATTTACTAAAACTTCTTTCAAAAGCAATAAAACATTTTATTAAAAGACGCTTTTTCAGCAAACACTAAGTCCATATACCAAATTTCTTTTTCTAAAGGATCAACTTTTCACGAAAATCCATAAACTTCGAAACTTTCTAATACAAAGTTACTTAAAACAGCGCAAACTTATTAATCTCTAGAACTTTTCAAAACCTCACTCGATACGTCAATTAACTTCAAAACACGTGGGCAAGGAAACTTCATAAGGACTGACAAATTTTCAAGTTATGTAATCTCTTTTAAAACCGTAGTAGCATTTCCATTCTTTTTACAAAGCACGTTTCACGTAACCAATAGCTGTTTTATATTCCATTATTCCCTTACATTCACAAACTAGGTTCTGCATTTCGTGACAACTCAATCTATTTAACTTTACGTTTTACGCAAACAACTACATATGCATACCATTTTACACGTTTTAGTCAATATCTCACAACAATCTCGCGCGTGTCACTCGTTTCCTTTTTCTTTCATACTCAAGGTTTTAATCTTTTACGCACATAAACTTGTGTATTTCGATTTACACTATAAACAAAATCAGTATTTCCTATATCCATGTTTATGCATTTTATGCCCTTACTTATGTTCACACTTACACCTTTATGTTATACTCATGATTCAAATTCATACGTTTCACGTTTACACATACACTCACAATTATACACTTACGTTGTCATTACATTCATGTCTATACTACATTCGTATTCATATTCATACGCTTTATGTTTTCATTTACACTTGTACAACTTCGTTACACTTATATTCATACGCTTTCTGCTTATACTTATACACATACTACTTACACGTTTTATGTTTATGCTCATACATACATGCGTATCCATACTTAAACTTATGCTCATACTTTCATCCTTACTCATGATTCATACATTCGTACCTATACGCGAGCGTAACCTGAGGGATTCGCTTGCGTGGGTCCCACACATACTTAAGCATGGACTTGCTTATATACTATATTCTTGTACGTACACATTCTAAACTTTTATGTATACCCTGATTCATACACAACTAGTACAAGCTATGCGGATCATGCGACGATCAAAATAATCACGGGTGCACACGGGATTATAGTGATAGGCGTATGAGAACCATAGCGTGTGCTACTGCGTATGGTAATACACGGAACGTAACATGACACCGAAGACGAAACGGACGTAACATGGTCAAAACATGGTGGATACGCCGCTGGTACTTCCTATATATAAGTGTTTTCACCATGTTACCAAAATTTCGTAAAACGTGCCATGGGAAATTCAGTGTTTTACAGACCTCTTGGACCTAATACAAGCTTTAAGCAACTCACAAACACATTATGCCCGATTATCCATGACGAGACTTCATCCTTAACATGCTACTTTCATCTATCTAATGCCCATATCATTCGTATACTTGCGTTCATTTAGTGTCAATTGTTCGCCCCATGCTCCTATTTCCTTCCTTTCATACGAACCTCGTTCACAATCAAGCTCGTTTAAGCATTCAAATCCTAACTTATCTTATTACCCTTAGAACTTTCTAATTTTTAGCCATTTCAACTCGTTTTACCTATACCTGTTTACCCCTGCTTATGCCTCAAACCCATTTCGGCTCGACAAATCATTTTACAAACTTATCTTTATCTTCCCAAAATCTCGTACCTTTCAAAACGTTTCAAAATCTCAAGTCTCGAACTGTTACCAAAACTCTTTAAATCTACCTCTTAAATAAATTTCGGGACGAAATTTCCTAAAGGAGGGGAGACTGTAACGCCCTGCTTTTTCATACTTTCCATAATTAGAAAGCTCGCCTTGTAATGCTATTTTTGGAAATCTTGTACTATTGTAGTCGTCTTTTCGTTGTAAAATCCGAGACTTGGATCATAAATAAAATTCGTATTTCTTTAAATTCACCATCTACATATTCATACATGTTCATACGTTGGAATTCATTGTACATCGAATCCTTATTTGTAATTCATACTTATACGATACTTATTCACGGTGCATGTCCATGCTTGTCCTTAAATTGTTGATACCTAAAAACCCCTAATAATATACTTATTTATACAACGGTTAATCATCTAAAATGTGACATATACTTGTCACTTACAAACATGTTACATACTTGTACATTACACTTTTTACCTAGTTAAATCATGTTTTATTTCATATTTCACCTTGTTACAAGTTAGGGGAAACATTGTTGCATATTATTACACAACTTAATTAACAAAATTACTCATTATAATGTTTTAAAAATAAAAAAAAATAAAGAAATAAGGCAGCCCCAATTCAGCAAAATTCAGCCCCATATAGTTGGGTTTTGTGGGCTAGTTTCAAGGTGTAACCCCTTCTAAACACTTCCAAAGCCCAACCCATTGAAACCCTAATCCTTCCCCCTATAAATACCACTTATAACCAGCCTCCCTACCACTTTTGCAACCCTAAAAACTCTCAAAACATCCTCCAAACCGTAGCTGAAAGCAAAGGTTCGAGCAGATTGACACCCCTTCACGGAAATGAGCATAACTCACTCAATTCTTATCCGATTTACTCGATTCTTTTTCCTACTACTTTGTATTGACCTTATCTACGTTTCCATGGGTTTTTCACAGTAAATAAGTCCCTGGAACTCCAGCAAAAAAGCTCCAAAGTCCACTGATTGTTTTTGTTTTCATGGAATCCTTGTTATTTCTTACCAAACTTGAGTCTATCTCATCTCAAACCTATGTCCTAATGCTTACAACACTTTAGTGGTTGGTTAGGATTAAAAACAAGGTTGAGACACTTAAAAATCAGAGGATTAAACCTCATAAACTTGGTGTTTTGTTTAGGGTTTTTAACCCACAAGTCATGTCAAACTTTGTCTTTGATACATGAGTGATTATGGAACAACTTGGGTTGTCCAAACATACAATCCTCACATGACTTGATGATTTCTCTTAGTTAGTGTGTATATTTCTTATTCTTTATTGTATGTTCATGACCCTCCTTGGTTGTTTTTTTACATCAAGTGTAGTGGTGAACACATAGAGGTGCCTAAATGGAAGACTTGATCTTCCTACCTCCTACATGATTTCTATGACATTTAGAGGTACCAAAATGAAGATTTTAATCTTCTACCTCTTGCTTGAACTATTGGACATATAACCTAAATATATTATTCGAATAATCGAATCTTTGATGATGAACTAGTGTTCATATGTCGGGGTACTAGATTACATCATCCTAGACTATGATAACTTGTCACGATTCTAATGGAACCTTGTTCCATGAAAACATCTAAACTCCTTCGAGTTTCCTAGTGTCAAGAACAAGCATCATATGTACTAAATGATTATTTTCCATGTTATTCTCATATCTTATTTTTATGTTGTTTTAAACACCGAATCTCGACTCTAAACATACTTGAACTTTAACCCTTATACATTCGGACTCTAAATCTCTACTCGTCAACAATTAGATAATCGGAAAGCATATGCAAGCCTTGTGAGTATACTCGTATTCCCCCTTTTACTTTTATCACTTTTGGGGTGTAACATGTTTTATCTATCAACAAACTTACACATGAACATTTTGCTTAAACACATGAACATTCCTATAACATGCTTGTATACGTGATGGCTTGATGCTTTAAACTTGGATTAATCTTATGTGTTGAATTTATCATTAACTTCGTACGAGCCAAACCGTGACATATGTAGCGCTATAGGATTAACGACCCGCCTCTTTATCTTCGGTTATGTCATGAGCATATTGCGTTTCCTTGGTTTGATATGTTAGACACATACCATATTTAAATGTTCATCTTGAATCACATGCTTGCTATGAGGAATTGTTCAAACTTATCTTTTTCTATGTACGTATCAAACTTGTATACTCGCCTTTGCTTTTGCATTGAATTATTTTAAACATGTTACAGGTTGATGAGGATGATGCTAAGAAAAGAAGTAGCGTTGATGCCTAGATACACATATAGACGTTAGGGTTTAATATGTTGTATCAATTTTTGTTATGTTGTCATGTTATTTTGTTAGACTTGTTGTATTTGAATTTCTTGTAATGTTGACAATTCATCTTATGAAATGAAATCGGATTATTTAAATACTTGTCACAATTATTAGCGTTATGATGTCTCGAGCAATCTTCACACTTCGTCTCATCCCGATGTTTCCGCCATTGGTTGGGGTGTGACAAAGTTATTTTGTGATAGCGAGTCTGCAATTTCTATTTCTCAAAATCCAGTATTTTCCTGAACGTACTAAGCATTTCGAGATCGATTTACATTTTTTGAGACAAGAGATTGCAGCTGGTATCATAGAACCTGTAAAGGTTTGTTCCGAGGTGCAGATTGCGGACATATTCACAAAGGGTTTGAGTGCGAGTCAACATCAAACTTTTTGTGAAAGTCTTGGAATGTTAGACATATTCGCCACTTGAATTAAGGGGGCATGTTAAAATAAAGTGCAAATTGATAATTCAAGTTGCAAACATTTTTTAATATCATTTTTTGATATTTGTTATAAGTTTTTTACATGGTTTGTTACACTGTTATGTTATCGTGGGTTTAAAGTGTGCAAGATTAAGAGTTGAAGGTTCTGAGTGCTAATTCCGAGGACTAAAGTGCAGATCCATAGATTCTTGGAGGGTTAAAAGAGAAAGTTTCCTTTTATCTCATATATAAGAGAAAGTACTGTTGAGATGGTCATATTATTAGTTCCAGATCCTTCTCTTTTGTCTCGCACATACCTCTCCAGTTCTTTCTAAGTTTGGCGATTGATCTGCTGCTGTATCCTTGAAGATTGTTGCAGATCTAGTGTTGTTTTCCTTTTTTGTATTGTTGATAGATCTGCGATCATCTTGTATTTGGTTGTATCTTTCCGATTAATCAACTGATTATCTTCAGTTGATTATATATTGTTGTATTGTTCATATAGATCTTACATTTAGTAAGATCTTGGGTGGTTTGGGTGTTTTCCGGGTTGGTTAAACATAATAAAATTTTTGCGTCACGGTTTTGTCATTATTTTCTGGTGTTATTGTTGTTGGTTTACTTTAGATCTGTATTGTTCATACCATTTTACACGCCCAGGTTAGTCTTTAATATGTTTTATATTTGATTTGTTTCATTCGATATTTGCAATTTACCCGCGCCGCAACGTGCGCGGGTCTATTTACTAGTTATTATTAAATCTAAAATAGTGCTAAAAGACAAAAAAAAAATGTGTGTTACACAATTGTAACTTGTGCATAAACTATATAAAACATAAAACTACTATAGCTAAGATTGTATTTTAATATAGATATATAATTTGGTAAATTAAAACAAAAATATAAAAAACATTAAAACTACTATAGCTAAGATTGTATTTTAATATACCAATATAATATAATAATTAGGTATTTTTTTAAAGGCCAACAAAATAAACGCCCGACTACCCAAGATAACCCAATGGCAACAGGAAACTCTATATGCCTGCGATCGCAGACGACGCTGGGTAGCTCAAGTCCACCATCACCTGATCGGGGAAAATCTACCGCCTAAAGGTCCTTGTGGTAAAACCTTCTTAAGATCGGATTTGAACTTGAGTCATTTGGACTCAAATGCAAATCTTCACTTCCTCTCCATTGCCAATTGAGCTATATAGCTCATTAGCATAATCAGATTAGTCAACTTGTAAATACGCGATTTACCTTTCTATTCTTACCCTTATGATATCGAAAAGTATAAAATAAATGACAAAAGGGAAGTTGTGCTTTACTTAAGGGAAGCAAAACCGAACCATACATTTTGGGTTTCACAGATAAAGAAAAAGCTAAACAGTTGATTGTTTGTTTGGTTTGGGTAAACAGTTTTGTGATTATCCCTATTATGTAGGAATAAGATGTGACGTGGAATAGGTTTACAATTGGTAAGTCTCATTGGTTATACACTTAAAGCCAATAGAAATGGCACGAAACCTAATGGGATCATTGGTGTGCCAATCACACATGTTGTATTAATGTAATTAAAATGGCACATTATATCCATCGTTCACGGTCATAGTGATCCCATTAGAATCCATGGCATTTTTATTGGCTTTAAATCTATAACCAATTAGACTTACCACTTGTAATCATATTCCACGTTGCATCATGTTCCTACATTGTAGGGATTATCACAAAACCGATTAACCAACCCAAACTAACAACCAATTGTTTGGCCTTTTTTTCCTGAAAACCAAAATGTATGGTTCAGTTTTGGTTACTCGTTCCAAAACAAAATTGCACGAACTGCACTGAACCAAACCACATTGAATTTTGTTTGTTGTAGGATTTATATGACCCAAACTCATTATTTAGGTCAACAATATTCTTAGACCAAAGCTCACTAATATTGGGTTCCAAATAGTTTTGGCAAAAATTCTAGGCTAAACTCGTTGTTTTAGACCAAATTTTTCGCAGTAGTGCCTTTGTAGCTTGTCGGTTGTTATACAACTATGTATAACATATTATGCATGTTACAACATAATGGAGTATTATGCTATAATATGTTATAAGAAGTGATGTGTTGTGATAATGTTTCTTATGTGTATGTTTTGATGATTGTTGCTAAACTTTATAAATGGCTTATTAAACTAGAACCCGCTACCTTTAGTATGCACAATAAGGTTAAAGTTGGTTTGGTGGAGATATACTGGATTATGAATTGGTGAAGGCTCCCATTAGACTATTGTTAGTCCATTTATCATTTATTATTTGTTTGTTTTAAGCATGGTTGTAAAAGTCCCGCCTAGGCTCCGAGTACTCCCCGAGTACTCACTACAAGGCAGGTTGCCGAGGCACGAGTACTGTTCTCCCAGACCAATTACTCCCCGAGTAATCTCCGCCTTATCCGAGTACTTCCAGAGTACTCCCGAATCCGACTAGGGAGCGCCTAGCGACGTTTGCAACCATGGTTTTAAGAGAGTTGTTTTTATGACTTGTAATTGACATTTGGATGTTATTCTTAATGTTTATGATGTTTAATTAAAACTTATGCTTTAAGAAGTATATATTGTTTCACATACCTTTTAGTTAATTTAGTTATTGTATTTCAATTTATGAATTTGTTATTTTTTGTTATATACCTTTGAATTATTAATCAACTTATTGTATATTATTTAATTTATTTCTCAATTTATTTAGTTTAAAACTCAGTAACTGTGTGATAAGGTTTATATAATTTCCATAGATACAAATACATCTTTGGGGTAAATGAGAGTTTGGGTCATAAACGGGTCAACACGTTTAGCGCATGATTGAAAATGTGTCTAAACGGGTTTAACTAGTTTGTGACACACATAATACATTTATCTTATTGTGCTAAATTGGTTAAGCATGGATTCTAATCTTTTGATAACGACTATATTGTGTTAATTATGTCATGATATTTCTTAATCATGTTTAATAAATTGTGTTAATGTGCCCATTAATTGTACGTAAACCATAGAAATGGAAGTGGCGTGGTGAAAGCGAGAGAGTAATTGTAGAAAACCACCACAAATTTGGTCTGCTGATTTTGAGTAGTTGAGAATCCCACGAAAGCTTTTTGAAACCATTTAGCGCTTGCCATGTATAAGTGTTAGCGTTATGTTTCCTATAATTTTTTTATATATCAATTAATCTATTTTCGCTAATACTTTTTTTTTGTTTACTTTTTAAAAACATTCTAAATGCGCACTTATGTTTAATTTTATTTTTGTTAACATTTTAATATAAATTTTACTGAAAGTGGAATCTATTCAAATAAAGTAATTTTTGTTATCGTTTAACTTCACCGAGTACCAAAATTGTATTGTACTGTACCAACACGATACTTGCCAAACATCATATCGGTATGAATTTTTATGGATTCAGATTCGGTAATATTTCATTTATTATTTAATTTGATTTTCGACTATCGGTATTCTTTTTTATGCTTTCCAGTTTTGATAAAATTTATGACTTAACTTGAATTTTCTATAATAACTTATGTTGGTGAACTTAAAAAACACTAAATTCTATTGAAAATGGAGTTGTATTCAAAATAAAGTATTTTGTACCGAACACAAGCGATATCTGTCAAACAAAATCGGTGCCGGTACACATTTATATGGTTTTCAGTTAGATACAAGTCGGTTTTGGTATTTCTAGTACTTTTGCAACCATGACACAGAATCGATACTATAGCATCATAACGGTTCAGTGTTCGGTGTGCGTGCTTTTACTCATTTTCAGTTTTGATTTTCATTACTAGTTGCAAATAAGTCTTTTTGTTGACATTCTGATATATAAATATTATCAAAACCGAGTTATATTCGGTATATAATATTTTTGGTATTATATACTATACCAATTAATGATACCGTACAGAAAGTAAGTGATATAAACCAAAACACATGGGTATCAATATTCATTTTTATGTTATTTGAGTGATACAAAATACGTGTCGATAGGGCATGTCATAAGTGTATTTTTTTATTAAATGAGAAAATTTTCATGTAGTTGAGAGTTAAGATCAGGTACAAACTATGTTAACTGTAAAAATGGTGAGAACGGATCTGAGTTGTAACGCCCAATGCCCCTAGACTTTAGGCTATTGGTAGATTTAGTCCCTATACTTTGGCTATCTGCCAGTTTTAGCCCCTGATCGATGTGTTAGTGATACTTTGAAAACTTGGTGAATCTTATGTCTAAATCTATATTTGGAATGCCTAAATCTATATTTGGAATGTCTAAATCTATATACTGGGAATGTCTAATTCTAGATACTTATTGGTGCTTTACTCTTGAGGCTCGTGAAACTTGATTCTTGGTTGGACGATAGAATGGAGTCTTGTCAGTGGCGGAATCTATTAATCTTGAAAAACTTTTGGTGTTTATGATGTAATCTAGTTATTCTTTTACGAAATAATACGCAACGCTTAATCTAACTTGCAAAAACAAATCAAAGACGGGAACGCGGAAAGGATGGATTGACCAAGTGGCAATCCGATCGGATGACCATCCGATCGGATAGCCATCCGATCGGATGACCAACCGATCGGATGACCACCCGATCGGATGGACACTCGATCGACCCGCCATCCGATCCGAGCGCACGCCGCCTTAATCCCCTCTCACACTATAAATAGGCCTGTCACATCACCATTCTCACTGATGTGACAGCCTCACTCGAGCAGACGCACGCACACTACTGTTCTTCGATTTTCTCAACGATTTCGGTACGTTTTAGGCTAGATTCTTGTACTTTCTTGGTCTACACCTCATTCTCTACGTGATTCGTCTTTGAAATCACACCCTTTCACCATGAAATCTGTCGGATCTAAGCTCTTGAGGATGATGTCATCATGGTGGTTTGTACAAACTGCTATATGATGTCATTCCTGGTAAGATCTAGCTCAGATCTAAGGAATTTCAGGTGTTTTGCACCAAATCTAAGTTAGATCTAGGATTTTTCATAACAAAACTTAAGTTTTCTTCACCTTTCTTCAACTTTTCACTTTAAATGGTGGAATCCGGGTATAAACGGACTGTAGACTTGATGGATAGTCTAAAGTAGGTTTGGAAACGGATTGTTGCCAAAGAAGACGACCATGGAATGGATTCTGACATAAACCGTCGTAAACAGACGCCTGACCGAACAGGGGTGATTCCCCTCCGATCAGAACGGCTGTAATGATGAGTTTACCGTTGTCTCAATACATACCATGCCGTCATCATTAAGCTAGAAACTTTGAAATTTTTGATGTGCGTGAAGTGTCGTATATTTTTTAATGTATATTTTAAGCCCTGTAACACATTTTAGCCAAGTTTTAAATCTATAAAACACGATATTTACTAACACTAAACACACATATGGGCAAGTGCACCCATCGTGAGCGTAGTATAATGTTGGTAAGATACCGAGGTCATCCAAGGACACAAGAGCTTTTAATACCGGTTTATCCTCAACGTCTAATCAAATTAAAAGTTAGAAAAAAGGTTTTAAACTAGAAAAATAAAACTAACTAAAATGCTGAAAAATAAAATAAAAATAAAAACAGATAGACAAGATGAATCACTTGGATCCGACTCGTGTGTAGTGTAACCTTTGATTATTTCCGCACTTTTGCACTTTTTAAGAGATTATCTTAGTTATTGTAGTAGGCCCCTCTTTTGAAGGTGACGTTACCCTCAACCCAGTAGTTTGAGTCAGCAAGGATACAATCCTAAAGGGTCGGATTATTGAAAGATAATTAATTAAGTTATTAATGCAGAATGTGATAGGCCCCTCTTTTGAAGGTGACGTTACCCTCGGCTAAGTAGTCTGAGTCAGCAGGGATACAATCCTAAGTAGCCAGGTTAAAGTTTTAACAGTAGCTTACATATGAGGGGATCAGAAGAGTTTGGACCCCCGCCATCCAATATTGGTGGGTATTGAAGGAGGTCCTACTAAATTTGACCCAGGTCCTTGCAGGATCTATACGCTGAACAAGGCAAGAGTCTTACCAAACCGTTCCCTTAACCCCCGACCAGGTAGCCAACATATCTCCATATAGACCGCGGAGATATGAATGCTGAAAATCTTTTATTTTATATAGACAGTAAAATAATGCCAAGACACCATGGACAAACGATAAGGAAGAATCACCTTCAACATAAGAAACTAGTTATTAAAGTCATTAATACATAACCAAATAAAAAGTGCGAAAAGATTAAAAATAAAAAGTATTACACTAGACACTTGTCTTCACCAAGTGATGTAAGAGACTTAGGCAAACATGGCCTTTGATTGTCAAGAACTCTTATGATCAATCTTGGATCCCGAGACTACTCACACACTCTATGAAGGATGATGGATGATGGATGATGGTGGTGGATGATGGTGTTGTGATGGTGTTGGTGGGTGGGTGAAGTGTGAGAGAGGTGGTGTGCCAGGTGATGGTTTGCAAATGAGCCACCCCTATTTATAGTCTGAACAGCAGCTCGGGCACGGCCCCGTGTCCATTGGGCACGACCCCGTGTCCATCCTCCTTCTCTTTCTTCATTAATTGCAGTTTGTCTGCATTAGTCGACCACGCCCCCGTGTCCGCTGGGCACGACCCCGTGTGCAGAAGCGTATCTGTACTATCAAAATTTCCCTAGATTCTGTGAATCTTAGAGTTGACCACGGCCCCGTATCCAGTGGGCACGCCCCCGTGGTAGGTGATAGAAGCTTCTACAACTTTGTCTTTTCTGCTGACACTTGGTCACGCCCCCGTGCTCATTGAGCATGCGGCGTGTTCAGTCTTCTGTTCTCTTGTTTTGCTTGGGAAGATGCTGTCAGGAGGTCGGGCATGCCACGTTTGTTCCTTTTCTTGTATTTATGTTAGATTTAGCTGCCTTTTTGCTTCTTTTGTTCATCTGAGCTCATTTAATCCTGAAAATACAAAAGGAAGACAAAAACACACTTTTTCCAACATTAGTACTAAAAAAGGGTTAGTTTTATGCCACAATTGATGTATTTTATATGTTGCATTTTGTGCATATCAAATACCCCCACACTGGAATCTTTGCATGTCCTCAAGCAAAACTCTTTATAATGTGGCTTTACACTCCCAAATGGAACGGGTAGAAGAGAAGGTTTTTGGGCTTGTCATAGAGTGTCGAGATTTCCAAGATTCTTTGTTAAGTTTTATTTTTATTTATTTACAATCCTATTCATCATGATTTATTTCAAACATTACATAAGATAAATTACTTCTTAGGGCATAACATGTCTTTTTAAAATTCCATTTATGTACAAGTTCACATACCTCACGGGGGATCACTCAACACTCGGCCGAAGATTTATTTTAGTGAATCACTCGAGAGCGGCATGGAACTTACTCCTACCATAAGCTTGCCAGGCAATCAATCCTCCTCCTTTTTAACTATACACCTTTGTAAATATCAAGAGGACTTTTTGGGTGAAGGGTTAGGCTTGGGCTAAAGGTGGGTGGTTGGGTTAGTGGTTAGTAAAAGGGCAAAAGGCGTAAAAGCGTTGGTTTTCGTAAGACTTGCTGTTATTTTGTAACTTTTTATTTTGATGAAGTACTTCTTCAAACAAAGTTCTTTTTGATAGACTTGTTTGCTTATTTCTTTTGGCTTCATCATCATCATTTTTTTTCGCTACGCAAGTCATAAGAAAAATCAAGCTTTGTTACTAAAATAAAGGGTTTAAAATGAAAAAGCGTTTTGGTGGGTAAAAGGGTGTTTGTTTTGGGTTAAGAAATGAAAAGGTTTAGGCTCAAAGGGGTTAACTAGGGGGATTTTTGGGTAGGTGGTAAAAAAAAAAGAAAAATAACTGTGTAGAAATAAAAAGGGTTAGTTCTAATGCCTCCATCATTTACTTACTCGGGTTTAAGTTAGTAAGGACCGGGAATGTATCGCCGTGGCAAGTTCTAGAGTCGTAAGAACCAAGCGGCTATTCACACAAGAAACGAAAAATGAGCATTTAGTTTAAAGATATGTATTTGTATGCCCAATAAAGGCTCAAAACTCACTTTTTGTGGGAATGGGTTTTTATGTAATCAAGTATATATAATCAAATTTTAACTAAACTTGTCATGCCGTTTCATAATTTTCTTATGTTGGTTCTTTTTATCACGACGCTTTTGGTTGTAAATTTGTAAAAATATAACCTTTTTAGAACTTGAAATTCCCAAATTAAACCTAGACAAGTAAAAAAAATGAAAATTTTTGAAAAAAAAAAAATGGGCTGAGTAGCGGCTCCAATAGAGTTTTGTGTAAGGCTTGTAATTAGGACTTGCAAGATTCAAGGTTTTTGCATCCCCCCTCCCCCACACTTAAATTACAAATTGTCCTCAATGTGTCCCAAAAATAAGTTATTAGGTTTATTGAATGTGTAAAAAGGTGTGAAAAAGCAAAAATTTATATTACTGGACGTCTGGACACGGCCCCGTGTCGGATGAACACGACCCCGTGGTCAGAGTGCCAGTAACGAAAACTTACAGAAGGTGGACACGGGGGCGTGTTGGCTGGGCACGACCCCGTGTCTGGCAAAAATCTGTAGAATTAAACAAACAGCAGGTCTGGGGAAGTGGGCACGGGGGCGTGTCAGCTGGACATGACCCCGTGTAGACAATCTGCAAAGGTGAAAAACAGGTTTCTGGCTTCGTTTTTCCTGTCCTGGCTTTATTAGCACTAATGTTTAGTGCTCTAAGCCTCGTATGTACCTGTTATATCAATAAACACTATACCAAACCATAGCAAGCATCCTAGATTACCGTTGTTCAACATCCACATCATAAAGTAAAAAAGAAAAAAGAAAAACAATGCAGAAAGTAAAAAGAGTTAAAGGAAAGTAAATTGTTCAACACACGGCACTCAGGTCGGAAATTGTTCAAAAGAAAAGAGGATTAACCTGTGGGACCTCCTACCAGCTGCTCCTGCCTCTACTCCTCCCGCCTAGTCCATATCCTCGTCTTCATCACCTCCTCCTCCGTGCCCTGCAATGTACTCTCGGATGTTCCCGATGTCATCCTGAATGTCAGAGATGTTTCTCTCAATTGCTCTGACCCGGGTGTACGTGTTGCTGCCAAGTTATAGGTGTTCCTGGTGCACATGAGGTTTTCCTGCAATAAATCATGTAAACTTTGGAAGTTAGGAAAACCGCCTCCTTGTGAGGAGAACTGGCCTGGATCACCATGGGGCGGGTATTGGTATTGAGGAGGTTGTTGGAACTGTGGGGCGTGAAGGACGAGTGCCTCTTGCAGGTTCCATGCATGCGCCTGGACTCTTTGGAAGCTAACCGACCCGTCTTCGGCTTCATAAATCAAGTTCATGGAGCGGCAGATGTGTGTGTCCACTCTTCCCGACCATGGGCTCTTTTGGAAAGATCTGGGCATGTTCACGAAATGCTTGAAGAGACGGTATATCCACCCTGTAGGATCGTTTTCATGACCGAAACGAGTCGTTTAGAGGTGTTCTTCTCAATACGAGAGGCGGAAACTAACGTATCGAGTTCGAAACAGCTTGCAATTCACTTTAATTGTCTATTTGATTGATTTGACAAAGATTTACAGCAAGTAGACACTTCGACAGCAGTTCGGCACTGAAACCGGAAAGTTACAAATGACAAGGCACAACACATATATATAGGGCTGGCTATTTCGTACGAAATAGCTCATGCGAAATCAAGTTCACACGAAATCACTATTTCGTGCGATATCACCATTTGATTTCGTGGGAAATGACACACATGTCATTTCGTGCGAAATACCCTCCATATTCATGTTTTGACATTTTTCTCGTACTACGTGCCCTGATCTATCTATATACATACAAGACTCGATACAAGACGAAGTCGACAGACGCATGCACCAACAGACTCCCCCTCGGATGTTGACGAAGTCTTCGGTGTCGAGTCTTCAATCTTCAGTCGTTATCAGTCTTCTCGAACTCTCTCGAAGTATCTAACAATATTAAGCATCCTCAATCTTTCTCTTCTTTTCGTCTCCAGGATCCCGACCTGGCTCTTACCTCACTCTAATTCTCTTGATCAGATCTCTTGATTCCTTAAGTTCATCAGCATCTGTAACTAATATAAACTTCAGTTCCAGAATCAGAACTTGGCTCTTATTGAATCAGGATCATGACCTGGCTTTCTCTTTAGGTATCAAAACCTGGCTAACCTGCACAATCTCTACCTCACAATAAATTTCACAAATTTAAAATTTGACAAATTTATAATTCACATAAGTATCAAAACAATCAATGAATGATTTTACAATTTTAATCTCTGATGAACCACTTGGAGAAATAGAATGATTTAACATTTAAATGCTTCTGATGTTCACTTGTAGGCAAAATATTCAAATCTTTTTCTCATGTTAAACAAACTCCCCCTCATGAAATGTTCATCATGTTTAGCACTTGAATTTTGAAAATCAGCTCTTCAACATCAGTTGTCGAAAATCTTTTTGGATTTTTCAAAAGTTTATACTAAAACACACACTCTTTTTGGATTTTTAGGATTTTCAGTGTGTAAAAATTCAATAAAAAATTATTTACAGACAATATTTTTGTGAGTTTGTGTAAGAGGATCATATCAGTTTATGAGACAAATCACTAACACCGTTAAGCTTTAAACATTTTAAGTTCTAAAGAATTCACTTAGATTGTCAGTATACTGATCCATTTAAATTTTCACACAAAGTTCAATTGTTTCAAGATACGAGATTAGTATATTAAACACTTAAACTTATTCGCGTGTACCACCTCAGAATATACTCCCATATCCAGATTTCTATATTCAGTCTTACAGGTGAATGTACACTAATGATATCTGTAAACGGGTAAATGCGAGACCGTGAGAGCTCAGGCTAGAACTTCCGTTCGTACAAAGAGATGACGGCTCGTCTTTAGGTGTGTCCCGTTTGGGGATCTTTTCTTCAACAGCACATGATTAGCATTTTTCAATGTTTCATCATTTTTTGTACTGAGGGCTGGCTTTAAGATTAAAGCTTTTGCAAAGTATTATAAGAGGACTAGGCTATTGCTCCCGCAAAATCAGAAGTCCTGGTATAATACCCCAGATATCACCACGCACAAAGACATGGTATGTCAGAAATAGAAAATCTTTCAAACAAGATTTCGGGGGTTACCTATATATCCAAGAGATGTTCCCCACGAAACAAGTAAGTTTTTTTTTTGTATTTATGTTTATATCTCGAAAACAATCTACTAAATGTATAAAAACCTACTGGCATATCCGCAGTGAGATCCTTTATCACATTTTTGACTTTACAATTTGTAGGATCAGTTTTGACCTCTCGAGTGAGTCAATCAGAGCTAGTGCTTACTGAAAATGTGGCGGAAACACATTTTCAGCATGATACAAAGAAAAACGTAACAGAATGGAGTAGAAACAGAAGATTCACACTTAAAATACTTTTTCTTCACTTTATAACGCTTGTCGTACGGACAGCAGTTCGACGTTGAGTTCCCGAAGACGTTACAAATGAAGAACACATTGGGGTATATATAGGGAACCTGGTCCGCTCATGTGACATGTCCACAAAAGCGGTCCAGACAACTAAGCTGGTTCGCTTTTGTGGACACATGCCACAAAAGCGGACCTACAACATTAAAGTCATAAAATTACACTTTTACCCCCTGTACTAATACAAAATGACCTATCTGGACCCTATACATTAAACTAGTATTACAAAGACGCAGGCTTTAGACATTGTGCATCAACAAACTCCCCCTTGGATGAAGCCGCAGTCTTTGTCTTGAATGTAGGTCTTCAGATAGCTTTGAATTTCTCTTCCTTTGGTTTTGGCTTTCTGCTCAGAGCAACCCTGATCTTCTCATTCTCTTTCTTCCTTGCTTTCTCTTCCTTTTCTTGTTGCTTCATAAACTTTCCTCTATTTTCTTCCATCTTTTGATTCTCACGTTCACGTTCACGCTTTGATTTCTTCTTCATCTTCTCTTCTAAAGACCACCACGAGGATTTCCACTTGTTTTCAGAATTGATTCCTTTCTGAATACACAGTGATACAACACGTTGAAACTGAAGAGCTTGTTCTTTATCTGCTCGAGAGTAACGAATCTTGTGAATGAACAGACATTCAATGTCTTTCGCTGAACAATTTACTAACCACATCGGGTCGTAAACATGAATATCCCTCAGCTCTCCACCAGCTCTGTATGTGATTATTGCTTCAGTCGTTCTGCAACTGTAAACCCAGTCAATAAAGCCTTTATAAAAATCCTGTTCCATTTCTGGCATCGGAATTGTCTTAATTGTACGTGGAGGTTTCACATTCAGAATAACTTCTACAGCTCCAATTTTCAGATCAATTCTCTGAACACGTCTTGGACGATGAGGCTTCCACTTTCGAAATGACTTCAATTGTTCATACTTGATGTAGCCCCACATCGCGGTATCATTTTGTCTCACCTTGTACTCCAAGACCCTCACTTTTGCTAATTCATCAACGTCCCACCACGGCAATGACATTATATCATATAAACGTGCAAAATACTGGACGCCATATTCTCTTCTAATAGCATAAGCGTTGACTTGTGGAAGAAAACCCCAACTAATAATATCGCCAAGCAAAACATTTCTATCACGTTGGAAGAACTTCAGCGGCCTCTTGAATTTTCTTTCATGAGAATCTTTAAACCATTTAGAACGATCAATTTCTTCAACTTTCGATTGATCTTCTTTATCAACATTTGATTGATCTTTCTGTTCAGCTTCTTTCCTCAAACATTCAAACACATTATCATTCACTGCTTCAGTCACTTTCTGACGTAATTTATCTCTATTTTCAGCAGCAAAGAACTCCATTAACGTTGGAAGTTTAGAAGTATCTTCAGAAACCTCTTCATTATCCGAACACTCTTCAACTTCAACTCTATCGTAGATATCAGCATCTTCAACATAATCATACTTATAATCTTGCTGTTTATTGATATCAAACGATTCCAAATCTGCTTCAAGATCAATTGGAATCTCGGGATTTACATCTTTTAACATCTCCCTATACACATCTAAACGTAAGAACAAAGGTTCATGATGTTCTACAATCAGAGTCTTACTCGACTCCCCCTTTCTCTCAGCTTCACCACTTTCTTCATTAACTGTGTCGTTTAGCAGATCTTCAACGACTTTTTCATTTGAAGCTTCAGTTACTCTAACACCTGAACCTCCTGCAGCGTCATCATCATCATCACCTTTAGAACTGTGACTTCTCGCAGAATAAACAAACTCATCCTCATCATCATCTTCATCATCCTCTTCATCTTCGCCACCAATTAACTTAGGCGTTGGTGATTCTTCTTCGACTATACCAGGAACTGCAGATATAGGCTCAGGATTATCTATCACCATTGAAGGTACAATAGACATTTCAGAACTTCCTTCCACTCCTTTACCCTTATCTTTCATCTGCCTTTCTAATTCTGCTTTACGTTCTGCACGAAGGTCTTCTAACTTCAACTCTTCATATTTCTGTTCCACTGATGTCTCTAACATACTTTCCACAACTCTATTCAGCATGTAGAACTTATGTTCATGTAACGCTTTAGCAGCCATAAGTTCTTTATTCTTCAACTTATAGTACTCATTTTCACTTTCTCGACGATTCTTCTCTTCTTCTAATTCAGACACCCGAACCTTCAGAACGTCGATTTCCGTCTGATCAACTTCAATTTTCAGTGTCAACACTTTGTTTTCACCTTCCAACCTCTGCATCCTACCAGCAAGAGTCTATTCTCTATCAGCAATCTTTTTGCATTCAGCCGCCAACCTTTTATTTTCTGCTATCACATCATCAATTCTCTTTTCCAATTTCAATACTTGAGAATTGTTTGCAAAGTCGAAATCAACGTCTAGCAGATTATCTTGCGGTATCGGAAGGCCTCTACTTGAAGAACCAGGTTGTGCTTGAGTGAGTGGAGGTGTGCCAAAGAGATCTTGCGAAGTATAATATGGTTGATGTGAAGGTGGTGTTGATTGAAAAAGAGGAGATGGTTGTCGTTGTGGAGTAGGTTGTCTGGGTGGTGTTGAGTGTGATGGAGGAGTAGGTTGTCTTTGTGATTGTTGTGGTGTTGGTTGTCTGGGAGAAGATTGATGTATTGGAGATTGTGGAGGTGTTGGTTAACGGGGAGGTGTAGAGTGCGTATGTATGATCTTCTGAGGGCGCTTTGACACTTTAATCTTTGGCGTATTTTTCTTTCGACCAGCAGCTTTCTTTTTACCCTTCGGAGAAGATTGTGACACTGAAACATGCTCCGGAGAAGGTTCATAAAGTGCATCTTCTTTCTCTTCCCTCTTCCTCTTTCTAATCAACCTCTCCTGTTCTACCTCTTCTCTCATTCGTCTTTCACGTTCTTTTGCATCAATCACTTCATAATCAGACGAACTAGAAGAACTAGTAGTGTCTTTATCAACGTCGTCACCTTCAACATCATCTAA
Source organism: Helianthus annuus (assembly GCF_002127325.2). NCBI lineage: Eukaryota > Viridiplantae > Streptophyta > Magnoliopsida > Asterales > Asteraceae > Helianthus > Helianthus annuus. The sequence continues at coordinate 55,995,932 of NC_035449.2, read as the reverse complement.
CTCCTTCTCTTTTTCTTTTTGAACATCAGAAGTACCCGTTTCCACAACATTATCAACAAAATACGCTTCTGTTGTAAACAAATCTGTCTCAATTACAATGTTTTCAGCACCAGTCGTCTCTTGTTCATTTTCAACATTAATCTCAGGAATTTCTTCATCAGATTCATCAATTAACATTGTTTGCTTTTTCTTCTTTTGTATCTTCTTCGGTTTTGACGAAGAACCTTCACCTTCAGCTACAGGAGTTGCAAATCTACGTCTACACCCCGACTCCTTTACATACCACTCGTTCTTGGTTGGTTTGAAACTCTGAAGTATTTTCAATTCTACAGCATACAACGCCTCTTTCATTTCCTCTTGATTTCTCCAATTCTGATGATTTTCCGAATCAGGATCCACATAGTTCGCATCTCTAAGCAATCCAAAGTTTTCAATCACTAGATCAGGCTCTGGATGATTAGGATGATACTTGACCAGATTCTTCAAAGTGTTGTTAGACATGTGAGCTTGAACAAGAAGATCACCCTTAATGTTTCTATCAATTCCAGGGTATGCATGATCAATCATCATTTGTACAAAACGCGGATATCTCTAGGTTCTAACCTCCGACGTGAGATTCTCCACCATATAATGAAAAATTATGTGCGAAAAATTGTATTTCTTATTCAACACCAACGCTGTTAACATGTTCATTTGGTAATCTCTCATCTAATCGAAACTGCCCTTTGTTTGTGGCTCAATGAAATCAGAATACAATGGATCAAGAACTTGAAAGATTTTTGAAATTTCGACTTCAAATAGTTTCCGGTGTTCAAAGTATTTCTGTATCCCAAACGTAGCATACAACCCTTCACCATACGTTCTGGAAATCTTGTGGGGTAGTTGGCCTCATCAGGAAAGTTCATAACTTCACGAACTAAGGCTTCAGTCACCAAAATAGTCTCCAACTTTCCATCCACTTCCACCACTGATGATATCACCTTGCTTTCCTCATCATACTTTGCGTTTGTCCAAAATCGACTAATATGTGATCTATACAACGGTCTTTGGTCAATCATCGCTTTCTTCACTGGAATACGATTCATATAATCCAAAATGCTGCTGAATTATGATAATAAAGGACACTTTTCCACATCTAAATCAATACAACTATTGTGTACTGGATCAAATAACACGTTTGGCGATGCCTGCACAACAACAACAGAAATCAAGACTTAGAAAAATTTCACATGTTTATCACTGACTAAAAAGCGAACCTGCATATTACATTAAAAGCGAACCAAACACTTCACAACCCTATAGGCGAACCACTGTAGTGACTAAAAGGCGAACCTACTTAGAAAATGCACAAAAAGCGAACCGTCCCTAACCAAATAAGCGAATCAACAGTTTACTGTGTTAAAAGCGATCCTGATATTGTACATATGAGCGGTCCTGAAAGATGTCATAAGAGCGGACCTAAAATGGTTCTTATAAGCGGTCCTACATATGTCAGATAAGCGATTCAACAAATGTCATATGAGCGGTTCAACAAATGACATATGAGCGGTTCAAGGTTATCTGTTCATAAAAGCGGTTCAAATTCAAAACCTGAAAAACTACTTTAACCCTAAAATTGATTCCAAAATCAGATTCTTCACAGAATTCCGAGACTAGAGGTATCTTTCATTCCAACAGAACATGTCTAATTCACCCTAGATCTGAACTTGAAGTCACTCATTGCCGACTACACTCAACAATCGCTCAAATCTCAGCAATTAAAGCATAACACTATACTCGGAATCATTAGACGACACAACTACACTATTCTATACATCCAAATATGATAGTTAAAAGTATAAAACATGATTCGTTCATTTAAACATACTAACAGACATGTTTTTAACACGAAAGAACTAAGATTGAGAGAGGACTTACCTTGCCCATGATGTAATGAACTAGAATCTATCAAGAACAAGTGAAAATCGGGCTCAAACAGCAGAAAATCACGAAGAACACAGAGGATCGCTCGAAATCGCCTCAGAGAGAATGACGGATAAGCGGTCTGGAAATAACAGAAAAAGCGGACCCCTGTTCTATTTATATGAGGTCTGGACCGCTTATTCGACATGTCCTCATGAGCGGACCAACGTGTTACTTTGACAAATAAGCAAACCGATGGTGACAAAAGAGCGAACCTGTTTCTTATTGTTCAAAAGTTCATTTTTTTAAATATTTTTCCAACTTTTTCGATTTCACACGCTGACACCCAGTTGACCAAGTCCAAGTTAATGACCCTGGACAGCTGTTTTGACCTACCAAGTCCAAGTTAATGGCCCTGGTTGATTAGTTTTATGAAGTACTCTGTCATTTTGTTTTAAAACCAGTTCAAACTAATGAACTTTTCGACGTTTCAAACATTTGCACATTTTATCTTTCAAACATCATACCAGATCTTCGTTTGCAATCACAGCTTACCCAACCCTCATCAGGCACTAACATGATCTGCACACAGGCTTTGATCTTCCAATCCCCAGTATCAGTTGTCGAAAATAATGAGAAAAGAAAATCTTTTTGGGTTTAAAGCTGTACAAACTGAAATATATACACACAATATTTTCGAGCGTGTTAGGGGATCATATCAGCTGCCGACAGAACACAAGCACCGTTAAGCTTATTTCATTTTAAACATTTAAGCAATTCGCGTTAATTGTCGGTATATTGATCCACTTTAAATTCTCACAAAACTTTCAAACTGTTCGGGATACGTGATTAATGTTTTAGAGACTTAAACGTTAACGTGTGTTCCCACCTCAGTATATACTCCCGTATCCGGATCCCAGTATTCAGTCTTACAGGTGAATATACCACGGCTGATATCTGTTGGGGGTAAATGCGAAACCGTGAGAGCTCAGGTCAGAACTTCCGTTCAGCAGAGAGATGACGGCTCGACTTTTCGGTGGGTCCCCTTTAGAGGATCTTTTGCATTTCAACAGCAGCGACTATCAATTTTTATTGTTTCATCAGCATGCTGAGGGTGAAGCTTATGTTTCAAAGCTTTTTTGCGTAAAGTATTATCCGGGGACTAGGTCAGTATTTCCATACAGCAGAAGTCCCGGGATAATACCCCAGATATCACCGAGCATAAAGACCTAGTATCTCAGAATACGGGACCTTTCAAACAGGATTTCAGGGGTTACCTATACATCCTGGAGGTGTTCCCCACGAAAACGCAAGTTAAATTTAGTTTATATCCCAAACTGATTTACTAATTCTGTAAGAACCTACCGGCACATCTTTAGCGAGACTGCTTAAATGCATTTAATACTTTACATATCTCTAGCGTACTGTGCCTGTCTAGCTGATGTACTATCATTTCCCCCATTCTACACAGCTCTTTTTGCATTTTTTTAATGTTTTTGGATTTTTATGATTTTATCATGTTTTTGTATTTTTCTGCGAATATCTCCCCCTAAAACTAAAACATATTTTTGTGTTTTTGTTTTCAACGAAAAGCAGGAAATACAACTGTACAAACAAAAGTTGACAACACGATACGGTTCAAGTCAGATCGCCGCCCAATTCGGCTTCACACTCGATAACCCTCCCAGATTGCAGATTTTTCATCCCATTTAACCTTAAAAGATAATAAAATCTCTTTTTATCAAACGGTTTTGTGTAAAAATCAGCTTTCTGATCATCGGTGCCCACATGTTCAATCCGTATTAATTTCTTTTCGTGACAATCTCGAATAAAATGGTGACGGATTTCAATGTGTTTTGTTTTCGAATGGTGAACCGGATTTTTAGTAACATTTATGGCCGCTTCATTGTCCACAAATATCGGTGTATCCAAGAATTGCAGACCGAAGTCGCGCATCTGCTGTTGGATCCAGAGGATCTGCGAGCAACAGCTAGAGGCTGAGACGTACTCAGCCTCACACGTGGAGAGCGCGACTGCAGTTTGCTTCTTGCACTGCTAGGTAACGAGCCGAGTTCCGAAGAACTGGCACCCAGCAGTGGTGGACTTTGCGTTCTTCTTACAGCTACCAAAATCTGAATCAGCGAAACCGGATAATGTAAAATCACCTGAACGAGGGTACCACAAGCCGATGCTTGGGCAACCCTTCAAATACCGTAAAATGCGTTTGACGATCGTCAGGTGTGATTGCTTCGGATTCGACTGATATCGTGCACACAGACATGTCGGGTACATGATGTCGGGACGGGAAGCTGTGAGATACATTAAAGACCCAATAATCGATCGGTATAACGTTTCATCCATCTTCACTCCCTGTTCATCCGGACAAATACCATGGTTCTGTGCGAGGGGGGTTGATGCAGGACTGCAATCTGTCATATCAAACTTGTCTAGCACGTCCTTTACATACTTTGACTGGTGAATGAAGATTCCGTCGGGCATTTGTTCTACCTGCAGCCCGAGGAAGAACTTCATCTCCCCCATTGAACTCATTTCGAACTTCTTCTTCATTACTCTCTCAAACTCTTTACACAACTCGTCGTTGGTGGAACCAAAAATGATATCATCAACGTAGATCTGCACGATCAGCAAGTGGCCTGCTTCTTCTTTTGTGAACAAGGTGCTGTCTACTGTTCCTCTTGTGAACCCGTTGTCCAGCAAGTAGGTCGAGAGAGTCTCGTACCAGGCTCTCGGGGCCTGGTGTAGACCGTATAATGCTTTATCCAGTAAGTACACCTTGTCTTTGTTCAGTGGATCTGCAAACCCCGGTGGTTGCCCCACGTAAACTTCTTCTCGAATCTTGCCATACAGGAATGCGGATTTAACATCGAGTTGATAGACTTTGAAATCTTTCCAGGATGCAAAGGCAAGAAAGATACGAATAGCTTCAAGCCTTGCGACCAGCGCGTAAACCTCTTCATAGTCTATACCCTCCTGTTGACTGAAGCCTTGAACCACTAGACGTGCTTTGTTCCTCACCACGACTCCTCTATCGTCACGTTTACATTTAAACACCCATTTTGTCTTTATCAACTTCTGATTCTTCGGCAGATCGACCAGTCTCCAGACGCCCAGTTTCTCAAATTGTTGCAGCTCTTCCTGCATTGCATTAACCCAGCTGTCTTCGGTCAATGCTTCTTTGTAAGTCCTTGGCTCTATCCACGAAATAAAACATTTGAGTGAGACTTCTTTCTGCATATCAGCAATATCTGAATAAAAACATGTAAAAGCTTGGTCTATCTAATGTCTCGTCTTGACACCACTCTGTAGATCGCCGATAATTTGTTCTGAAGGATGGTAGGACAGTGTCCGTGGCATCACAGTATCAGGCACTACAACTTCCGATTCCAGATTTGAAATGTCGAGATCAACGATTTGATCAACAGCCTCCTCTGATGTCTCATTTGGTTCCTCGTCAAAGGTAGGAGCGGGTTCCTCCTCTGAGTCGTCAGAAACGTCAAATGACGGAGCTGGTTCCTCTGGTTCCTCTGGAGGTATATGAACGGTTCCACTTGGTCCAGCTTCATCATCGTGAGTACCCACGGTGGGCGTAGGGACATCTAGTGGTCTAGATTCCGGCTCTTGCAACTGACTTTGTTGATACAAATACATGAGAGCAAGTTCCTCCTCACTCGGCTCGGACGGCAGATGAAACGATTACCAGAGTTTGTCATAGTCAAATAGGAATCTTTGTCCCGGAAGTTGTTGTGACGGCGTGTGCTTCTGACAATCCACATGATGGACCTGAATCACTTTCCCCAGACACGGTACAAATACCCTTTTTAATGGGCTGGCGAAACCTACGAAAAATCCTTCATTCGCTTTCGCTCCGAATTTACCATCAGCATCTATGAAAGTACACGGAGAGCCAAAAGGTTCCAAGAACTCAAGATTTGGCTTATAGCGATGCAGCAGCTCGAAACAAGTCTTTTTATATTTCTTCACTGTCAGAACTCTATTCAGTGTATAGCAAGCTGCTGACACTGCTTCACTCCAGAAGAAAATCGGAAGCTTTGAATCTGCTAACATAGTACGTGCAGTCTCGATCAGGGTTCTATTCTTTCGTCCAGCCACACCGTTTTGCTGCGGTGTGTACGACGCACTGAATTCATGTAGTATCCCCTTCTCGTTACAGAACTCGTACATTTAGTTATTCTTGAACTCCGTTCCGTTATCACTCCGAATTCTTCTGATCGGCAGCTTGTACACCGTTTCCATCTTTTTGAATAAAACCATCAAAGCATCGAATTTTTCGTCCTTCTTCTCCAAACAAACAACCCATGAAAACCTTGTATAATCATCCGTTACCACCAAACAGTAAGAATCTCCACTGATGCTTTTGACATTGACCGGCCCGAAGAGATCCATATGCAATCTCTCAAGAGGTAACCGGATGGTGTTGAGCATCTTTAGCGGATGAGACTTCCATACCTGTTTACCTTTCTTACAAGCAACACAATCGTCAGGTAAATGAAAATTCTTAACATTCACACCTTCTACCAAATCATTGTGCACAAGAAAATTCATTTTACGAACGTGTATATGACCCATTTGTCTGTGCCACATAATTGACTCTTTCTCAGTTGCTTTAGATTTTGTCACAAAACATTGTTTTTGAGGAGTTGTTGGTGTTGCAGTGCTCATGTCTAAAATGTAAAGATCATTAACCCTAGGAGCACGCAACAGCACTAACTCATCAGGGACTTTAAACCCTGGCTTTAAAACCAAACATTCTGTTTTTGTAAAATGTACGCTAAAATCTTTGTCGCAAATTTGTGAAATACTTAACAAATTGTTCGTCAACTCAACAATATAATTCACTTTGTCAAAAGAAATGATGTCGTTTGTGAGCTTCCCTGACCAACAATCCTGCCACCTTGGTTACCAGCAAATCCAACGTAGCTTCCATTAATTGATTTGACATCATATAATAGAGCTAAGGATCCCGTCATATGTCTCGACGCTTCGCTGTCCATTATCCACCTGGATAGCACAGACTTGGGCAACTCCTGCAATCAGCACACAAACACATCAGTTAAACAATGATGCCCACGACTTTTTAACTTCCGACACAGACCCAAAAACTACATTACATTTCTCATTTGTTTTAGGAAAGTTAAATGTGACATTTGACTCAATTTCCTTTTTATCTTGTTTCACTTTGTTATGGAGTTTGGGAAATTCCGATAAAAACTAATCAATTTCAGACTCAAACACAGCAACATCATCTTTCACTAACTGTGACTTATTTTTCAACACACTTTCCATCCTTTTGATCTCATCAGATGGTTTAGATTTTGCGACCCATGATTGATTGTCAAAAGTTTTTGCTTTAGGATAAAATTTCGAAGTCTTGGGAGACTTAGAAGACTCGCCAATCTCGAAAGTCGATTTTGGCTTATCTTCCGACTTCAACTTTTCACCCCGTTTAAGAATTCGGATCGGCGAAACCAACACTTGTTTATCTTTTGCAACCACCGGTGATTTTGGTCGAGGTTTTTGAATGATTTGTTTTGAAACATTTTTGTTTTCAACCTTAGGTTTTTCAACCTTCGGTTTTTCAACCATTTGTTTATTAACAGCTTTTACCACAACCGGTTTTTCAATCACTTTCTTACACTGCTTCGCCATGTGGCCGACTTCATTGCAACGATAACACACACGCTTATCATATTCTACAAAAGTGGTCGTGACAGTTTCCACTTTTAACTTTTGCGCTGCATTGAAGTCGTCCACGGCCTTTTGACTAAAGATATAATCTTTTTCAATTTCAGTGCTAGGACCAGCGACAAAAACATCATCAATCCTATCTTTCGGCTTGACTACCTGCTTAGTCATTTTCTTCTCAAAACCAATACCTTTATTCTTTAACTGATTTTTCTTGTTTTGGCTTTTACCCACCCCATCTATCTTTTCTGAACTAGTGGGACGTGAAGAAGCAACTGATTTTTTCAGTTTCGAAAAGAAATCATTTTTCTTGATTTCGTTAACACTCAGTTCAACCAACTTAAAAACTTTCTCAACATTCTCGAATTTGACGTTCTGAAGCGGAAACTCGGTGTTGGAGTAAAGTTTGTCAGACCCAACCATAGTGTAAGCCACCATAATCAAATCATCATCCGCACTTTTATCCGTTTTTGACAAATAACGATCTAAAAAGTTTTCGACCTCCTCAGAATCACTACCGAACTCCACTGATTTTGCTTTCTCAGATTTCTCACTCTCATCGTCCAACACCTGATCAATAACATTTTTGATAACCTGGGATTCGTTATCAGTGTCAGACGCAGTGAAAGTGATATCAATATTATCAGGCAAATCGCTTTCAATAGTTTTCAATTTAAGCTTTAATGCAGCTTCCACCCCATCTGGATATTTCTATGTATAATGATTCCACATTGGGGGTGGAACACTGTTAAAGGCAGGTGAAGCATGTGGCTGTTGTGGCACAATTTGCTCTAACACATACGATGATGCCACATAACTCATCAATTTCTGATCAATTCTATCATTTTCAATTTTAGTTAACTCAAGCTCTTTTCTCAAAGATGCTATTGTATCTAAATGAAAATTGACTTCTCTCTGTTTATCAAACAAAGTTGATTGTGCCCCTTGGTTGCTTTATCGTTTTCAAGACTCTCTTTTTGGATCATTTTTATTGACCTAGACAATGTGTCGTATGCCTCTTTTACTTGCTCTAAGTCAAACTTCACCAAATCTGCATGTTGTTTCAATTCCTGATACTTGGTGTCTTTTTCAAGGCACCCCGTGCATGGTTGTGAACAACTTAGACACGGTGTATCGGGGATTGAAACTTTTTCAACTTTAATCTCATCCTCACAAACAATTTTACCAACAAAATCTGACTCCGACTCAGACGACTTGACCACGTTGACCTCTATGACTCCAGTTTCCTCTCCTAGACCTGACATCTTATCAACTGACTCCTGGAAATTTGTGTCTACCTCTTTCAACTTGCTCATCAATGCTTTATCTGCAATCTCCTTTAGAGTTTCTTCAGTCATCTCTTTGGAAACGTTGATCACCTCCTCGACTGCTTCTTTCTCTGCTTCAAATCTCAGACACGTTCCAGTTCTTGGCTCTTCAAAATAATCTGCAAAAGAATCAAAGACGTTAGGAGGCAAAATAGATTTCATTGTATAAACAAATTCCTCCTGCCGTGATTGAAAGTTGAGAACTTCAGACATTGATTTCTCAGCTTTTGCAGAACTATCTGTAGAAACCTCTTTAACAACCTCTGGAACCACCTGATCAGCAACTTCCATAACCTCTTCAACCACAATTTCAGTCACAGAATCAACCATCTTAGTAACTGCTTCCTCAACCACCTCAGAATCAGACTCAACTACACTCTCAGAAACTATTTCACCAACATTCTCAGTAACCACCTCATCGACAACCTTCGGCTCTGCAACTGTCTCGGTAATTTCAACTACCTCAGCCATCATTGCTCGATCATCCTTTCCTGGAACATACTTGTCCCAACTAAATCCAGATGCAACCTTTTCATCATCTTGGTTTACGATAAGTGCCTTCTCTGGTTTGTTCTCAATCTGAGGTCTCTGAACAGCAGATTGTTGATTTGGGCGGTGATATATAGCATGTCTGTAATAATCATTGGTGAACGGGTTCTGATGATTCTGCACTTCACGATTCGGACACTCGCGCTTGAAATGACCTCGTTCTTTGCACTTAAAACAAGTCACCTTTGACTTATCGAACCCTAATTTCTGATCAGGACCTAACAGACTACTTCTACCCGTGATCTCCATAAAGCGTTGTGCTCTTCTAACTAGACTCGCCATGCACCACTTTATATCTATCAGTTCCAGTTCTTCCGGATCGGTCTGATCGTAATCCTCTTTAGTCATATCGGGATTACCGATCCTACCAGCGACCAAACCTTCATAAGCTTCCAGTACTGATGCCAGTAACGCAATGTGCTGCTTGGCTGCATTCTCGGTGATTTCATTCCCATTCTTGATATTAACCGCAATGTTACACTGCACACCTGACACAAATGTCTGTTGATTTGACCCTGTAGAACTTTGAGGAGAATTCTGCTCTGAGACTTTAACATTTGGCTCGTAGTTGGCAAATGGAGTCGACTGACTCGACTGATAGGCATTTGGAGCAGCAGATGAAGTGTTGTCTGCACTAAACCCGGTTTGAATCTTCGGACTCTGAACATTAGAAGCTGCCGGACTATTTTTGTAATACAAAGACACATCCTGTGGCATATTCGTTGAATTCATCTTCATGATTTTTACCAACTCCAACTCATGAGCTTCAATTTTCTCTATAAACACGCTCAAACTATAGTTCACGAAATCTGAACTATTTTTCAACATCATCAAGTACGTTCCCCATTCCTCATAGGGAAGCGCATCACATAACTTGTCTATCCACTCCTCATTCGTCTTTTCGATATTCAACCTTCTCATCTCTACCACCAAGTGACAATACCTCTCGATAAGTTGCTTTGTCGATTCACCTTTAATTCCCATGAATATATCAAATTCTTTCTTTATCAGTGCTTTCTTACTCTTGATCATCGACGCACTGCCTTTGAATTTCTGTTCCAAAGCTTGCCATATGGACTGTGCACTATCATCATGCTGTAGCAGAACTAGAATATCCTCTTTTATCGCTTGCTGCAGAATACTAACCATCTTCTTTTCTGCTTTGAACTCGACCTGTTCCGCCTCTGTAAGACTTGCAATGGTCTTCAACATATTCAACCCGTCTACCGGAGGAACATACTTTCTTTCGATTTTTATCCAGCACTCTAGATGGTTTGCCTGCACCCAGTTTTTGAATCTCCCGGACCATCCTGAATATTCATCCAAACTCATCAACTTAGGAGGTTTCTGCATCGTTCCAAGCTCGTTTTCCAGATTCACATTCTGAATGATGCTAGTAAGACTCTGAGTAACTCCACCACTACCCCCAAACATGTTGTAAAAATCTTGGCTTTCCATTTTCAGTCGTAACGGAAAAATTTTTCAAACAGTCTGAATGAGCGAACCACAGTGGCTGAATAAGCGAACCACAATGACTTTCGAGCGAACCACAACTGTAACTAAAAGCGATCCACAACTGTAACTAAGAGCGATCCACAACTGTAACTAAGAGCGATCCAGAAATTACCCTAAGAGCGAACCAGAAATGAGTACTTCGAGCGGACCAGGAAGTTGCACTAAGAGCGGACCAGACAGTTGACTATCGAGCGAACCACAGATGACACTGGAGCGGACCAGAAACAGCTTAAAATGTACGTTGGAGCGGTCCAGAAAAGCGAACCAGAAGCATGACGTAAGCGCGAACCAATTTAACGAGGGTTTTTGGGTCACTTTTAGGCCGTATTTTGATCCGAATCTTTCAAGGGTTTGTTATTAGTGTATTTCACACCTGTTGTCCAAGTTTCAGTCCATTTCCACCGTTCAAACAGTCCAAATCTACAAAAGTCCGTGTAAAACGCTTCGTATCTAGCAAACCAACTCACAACTGGCTCTGATACCAATTGTAGGATCAGTTTTGACCTCTCGAGTGAGTCAATCAGAGCTAGTGCTTACTGAAAATGTGGCGGAAACACATTTTCAGCATGATACAAAGAAAAACGTAACAGAATGGAGTAGAAACAGAAGATTCACACTTAAAATACTTTTTCTTCACTTTATAACGCTTGTCGTACGGACAGCAGTTCGACGTTGAGTTCCCGAAGACGTTACAAATGAAGAACACATTGGGGTATATATAGGGAACCTGGTCCGCTCATGTGACATGTCCACAAAAGCGGTCCAGACAACTAAGCTGGTTCGCTTTTGTGGACACATGCCACAAAAGCGGACCTACAACATTAAAGTCATAAAATTACACTTTTACCCCCTGTACTAATACAAAATGACCTATCTGGACCCTATACATTAAACTAGTATTACAAAGACGCAGGCTTTAGACATTGTGCATCAACACAATTCTTTAGCGTGTTGTGATAGTCCACTGATGTAATATCATTTCCTCTTTTTACACTAAAACTCTTTTCCATTTTATCATGTTTTTGGATTTTTCAAATTTCTAATGTTTTTGGATTTTTTGAAATTTCTTACTCCCCCTAAAACACAAAACTATTTAAAAGAAAATTGAAAATAAACTGTACAAGTAAAGTGACAACTTTTGTGAATTGCTTCAATTCGCCATTCACTTGGCATAAACAATCAGAACTTCCCCTTACAACAAACTATTTTCCCATTATGATTTCAAAATACTTAAGTTTGTTTTAATCAAAATGGTTTTTTCCAGAAAATAAGTTTTGTTGATTTTACCACTTGTAAGATTGGGGATTCATTCATCACTTTGTTCTATTCTCACACTTGAAAAATTTAACAATTTTAGGTTCTACCAACAAATACCACTTGTAGGAAATCAAGTACAACTTAATGTCCCTGATTAACCACTTGAAAATCGAAATATCACAGTTACCAACCTGTGAATTTCTCAAGAAAGATGCCGATTCCTACTCCCCAATTACCAACCTGGGAGTTCCGGCAAGTCAGGATTTTAAGTAAAGAATACAGACACCCAAGCCTGACCAGCTTTGGGTGCGACCTCATCAGATTCACTCGGGGTGTAGGTTGCCTTCTTTGTTTCATAAAAATCTTTTACCCCTTTCACCTTTCCATCGATCATTTTCCCAAAAATCTGTTTCACATTTCCATTAAAAACTTTTTCAACATCAAATTCTTTCTTTTCAGAATAGAATTGATTTGAAATCTCAATTTTACCAACCTTTTGTTTAAAATTTTCAGTCCTCAATGGTGGAAAGTTCACATCATCCATTGGAGGAACTGAATTTTCTTCTTTTTGAACAACTTGTGGCTCCTCTGTCTTTGTGGAATCAGATTCATCGCCAGATTTCACATCAGATTTCTTAACAACCCACTTCTGGTTGTCAAGATTCACCCTTCTCTTGTAAAACCTGTTTGAACATTCACCAACTTCATATGTTGAGTTTTTGAAAACTTTGAATTTTTCAATTGGTGGTTCAGTTTTATCAACAATTTTTTTTTCAGTTTAGAAACAACTTCCTGTTTGATTTTGGTAGCCAATGGACAGTTCCAGGCTATGTGACCAATTTCTTAACATCGATAACAGGTTCTTGTTTCTTTTCTTTGATAAGCTCCATTCTTCATTCCCTCTTGCCTTTTTGCAAGGAATTCTTTGTTCGATTGCTTCCAAAATGAGGTTTTTTCTTCTTCCACCGAACTTGTCCCTGAAACAAATTTTGTTTTTGGTTTAAAATTTTTCATATTTTTATGATTTTCTACATTAAAACCCAAACCTTTCTTTTTAAAATTACTGTTATGGTTTGGTTTCTTTTGAAAACCAGAACCAGAACTGTAACCCTTTTTCTTGTTCAGTCTTTGTTGAACTCTTGAAGTGTACTTTTTAGGTTTTTCATTAAGATTTATATCTTTTATTTCAGAAATATTAATTTCTGTTAATTTGAAAACCTTTTTGATCTTTTCAATTTGAACACTTCTTATTGGAAATTCTTCATCAGAATATAATTTGTCTGAATCATTCAAAGTATATGCCACTTTGATTGGTTCGTCATTCAAATTAGATTTTGATAACAAGAATTCTTTATTATAAACCCGTTTGCCCGATGATGTGTGTAAAATGCAACATATAAATTACATCAAATGAGGCATAAAACTAACCCTTTTTAAGTACTAATGTTGGAAAAAGTGTGTTTTTGTCTTCCTTTTGTATTTTCAGGATTAAATGAGCTCAAATTAACAAAAGAAGCAAAAAGGCAGCTAAATCTAACATAAATACAAGAAAAGGAACAAAAGTGGATTGCCCGACCCCTCGACAGCATCCTCCCAAGCAAAACAGAGAAGGCAGAAGCCTGAACACGCCCCGTGCTCAGCGAGCATGGGGCCGTGCCCAAGAAGCAGCAGAAAAGACAAACCTGTAGAAGCTTCTATTGCTCACCACGGGGGCGTGCCCAGTGAATATGTGGGCGTGCCCAAAGTACTGCAGGCGCATTAATTGTAATTGCGAATTACAATTAATGAGGAGAGATAGTGTCAGACAGGCACGGGGCCGTGCCCAGCGGACACGGGGCCATGCCCAGGCCTCTATTCAGCCTATAAATAGGAGTGCTTGGCTTCATTGCAATTCATCCCTTGGCACACCACCTCTCTCACACTTCACCCACCACCCACCACCCACCACCATCACAACACCATCATCCACCACCATCATCCATTGTCCATCATAGAGTGTGTGAGTCATCTCGGGATCCAAGATTGATCGTAAGAGTTCTTGACAATCAAGGCCATGTTTGCCTAAGTCTCTTACATCACTTGGTGAAGACAAGTGTTTAGTATAATACTTTTTATTTTTAATCTTTTGCACTTTTTATTTGGTTTTGTATTAATGACTTTAATAACTAGTTGCTTATGTTGAAGGTGACTTTTCCTTATCGTTTGTCCGTGGTGTCTTGGCATTATTTTACTGTCTATATAAAATAAAAGATTTTCACCATTCATATCTCCACGGTCTATATGGAGGTATGTTGCTACCTGGTCGGGGGTTAAGGGAACGGTTTGGTAAGGGTCTTGCCCTTGTTCAGCGTTTAGAGGTCCTGCAAGGGACCTGGGTCAAATTTAGTAGGATCTCCTTCAATACCCAAAGGTATTGGATGGCGGGGATCCAAACTCTTTGACCCCCTCATAAGTTAACTACTATTAATACTATAACCCGGCTATTTAGGACTGTATCCCTGCTGACTCAGACTACTTAGTCGAGGGTAACGTCACCTCCAAAAGAGGGGCCTACCATAATTTGCATTAATAACTTAATTCATTATCTTTCAATAATCCGACCCTTTAGGATTGTATCCTTGCTGACTCAAACTACTGGGTTGAGGGTAACGTCGCCTTCAAAAGAGGGGCCTACTGCAATAACTAAGATAATCTCTTAAACAAGTGCAAAAGTGCGAAAATAATCAAAGGTTATACTAATACACGAGTCGGATCCAAGTGATTCATCTTGTCTATCTGTTTTTATTTTTATTTTATTTTTCAGCATTTAGTTAGTTTTATTTTCTTAGTTTAAAAATCTTTTCTAACATTTTGATTTGATTAGATGTTGAGGATAAACCAGTACTAAAAGCTCTTGTGTCCTTGGACGACCTCGGTATCTTACCAACACTATACTACGTCCACGATGGGTGCACTTGCCCATATGTGTGTTTAGTGTTAGTAAATATCGTGTTTTATAAGTTTAAAACTTGGCTAAAAAGTGTAAAAATGGCTTAAAATATATACCAAAAATATATTACACTACACGCACATCACCCGACGACTTTGGACTTTCAACTGATGATGATCCCGAACTTTCAGACTCAGACTTTGACTCCGACTCCTCATCTTTATCCAATACCTCATCAGTTGTTTGGGATTTTAACTTTATATTGACAGCCTTTTTGACTTACTCCTCATTCGGTTTTCTGGGAGAATACCCTTCCCAGATCTGAGGCAGACACTTGTTATAACTGACACTCTGTTTCTTACCAGTATCCTTCTCTTTCGGCTTCTCATCTTGAAAGGCTTCAAGACCTGCAACAGTTGGATAAATTCTGTCAATCAAATAATCAGGACTAGAATAACTTTGTAACAACCGTCTGATTCTTTCATTCTCTATTTTTTCTGTCTCCAACTCTTGCTTCCATTTTGAACTTTCTTCAATGTAAAAATTTATGGCCTTTTGCTTTGACATCATCACTGCATTCATCATCGTCAACGCATCTTCTCTTTCAGAATTTGTCTTTTGTAGACCATTCACTGTTCTGTTCAACACATCATACGATTCTTTCACGTAATTAAGATCGAACAGTAATTTTTCTTTCATTTTATCTTGCTCACTCAACTTCTCATCTTTCTCTATGCACTGTTTGCAAGATTCCAAACACTTTAGACAAGGTTTGATAACTTCAACAATCTTTTCATCTTCAATTACTTTCTCAACTTCAACTACCTTCTCTGCTTCAATTACCTTCTCAGCGATTTTAACTTCTTCATTCTTTTCATTCTTCGTTGACTGAACAACATTCTCACCTTTCATCTTTTTCTGTTCTTTTGCTGCTCTTCTCTCCTTCAACTTTTCAAATCGATCTGCAAAATAAAATTGAAAACTTTCAGGAGATAACATAGATTTTCCAATGTTTATTTGTGTTTCTTCTTCATCATCACTGTCATCAGATGATGACTGATCAAAGACTGTTGTTTTTTCTGAACTATCACCAGAAGAAACAGACTCTCCATCTTTGTTGTTAAACACACTCATCCATTCTTTCATCAAATCTGGTTCTTGAACTATTTGTGCAATGAATGCTCCAAGCTTTGTACCAGGTGGAACATATTTGTCCCAGCTAAAGCCTTCTGCAACTTTTTCATCATCTTGATCTATGATACCATAATAAGCTTTCTTATTTGCCTCTTCGATCATCTTCTTCATTACCACCAAACGGATTCTGTGCTCCACTTGCTTCTCGATTTTTACATTCCCTCTTGAAATGTCCTTTCTCCCTGCATCGAAAACAAGTAACTTTAGATTTATCAAAACCTAAAGTAGAAACATTAGCATCTCTGAAATCATCTCTTCCTGTAATCATCTTAAACTTTTCAGCTCTCCTCAAAACACTAGCTAAACACCATTTAATATCCATGAGCTCCATTTCTTCTGCATCTATCTGATCGTAATCCTCTTTCGTCAGCATAGGATTTCTGATCCTTCCTGCAACCAATCCCTCAAAGGATTCTAACACTGTAGCAAGCAATGACATGTGACTTTTGGCGACCTCTTCAGAGAAATTTTGACCATTCTGAAAATGCAATGCAATGTTGCAGTTTAAAACATGACCATTACTAGGGTTTGAACTTTGAAACTGATGACTTGAGGTAGAACTCTTCGGATTAACACTCTGGTATGAAGAAAATCCACTGCTGCTGTTTGGACTTTGATTCACTGATCCAGATGAGTTTTCTGCACTGAAAGCAGTTTGAACCTTTGGACTTGCTTCAACCTCTTGAACACTTCCTTTATAATACATTTTGATGTCTTGTTGACCACTCGGACTGTTCATTCTAGCAATCTTTTGATGCTCCAAATCTTGTCCTTCAATCTTCTCAATGAACTGAGAAATCGTCAAGTTGTCATACTCTCCAGTATTTTTCAAGATCATCAAATATGTACCCCATTCTTTCTGAGGTAAAGCACCAGCTAACTTATTGACCCATTCTTCTTGATCTTTGTTAATATCCAACAACGACATTGATTGCACTAAATGGCAATATCTTTCAATCAGTTTCTTTGAAGATTCACCTGGCAAACTCGAAAACAAGTCAAATTCTTTCTTAAGCAATGCTTTCTTACTTCTAATCATCTTCTCACTACCCTCAAACTTAATTTTAAGCGCATCCCAGATCGATCGTGAAGTACCATCATGCTGAAGTAATATAAAGATATCTTCTTTTATAGCATGCTGAAGTAAACTGATCATCATCTTTTCTGCTTTGTATGTCTGTCATCTCAAAAATCTTTTTGATAACTTGCAAATCTGCACGAGGTTTAACATACTTTTTCTCAATACATTCCCATGACCTCAAATGATTAGCTTGAACCCAATTCTCAAATCTGTCTTTCCAACCATAATACTCCTCAATTCCCATTAGCTTCGAGGGTTTTTGCAAAGTTCCAGTCTCATTTTCCATATTCATGCTTTGAGCAATGGTAGCCGGAGTAGTCGGGGCTATAGCAAACGCGTTATAGAATTCCTCTTCCATGATTCGGTAAATTTTTCACAATATCAGACACTTTCAAAGGAAATCAACAATTTCAAACGAAATCAGCTGCAAGACAGCTTCAAACGAAATCAATTCACACGAAAACAACATTTTCACACGAAAAGACTAATTTCGTGCGAAATGACCAAGTGAATAATGGTTTCATGCGAAATCAACTGAGTTTCACACAAAATGAGAATAATTTGGTGCGAAATAGTGATTTCATACGAAATACTCACACGAAATACTGGTTTCGTGCGAAATCAATCAAAATTTCAAACGAAATACTGATTTCGTGCGAAATGAGCTGCAATTTCATGCGAAATGAGTCACAAATGTGATTTCGTGCGAAATCAAGATGCTATTTCGTGCGAAATACTGCTGATGTCATCATCTCGAGCTGTTTTTGCCAAAATTTATCAAGTTTTAGTTCGAATTTTGGTCCAATTCTTTCAAGGCTTTGTTAAAACACTGTTTCGCTTATAATATCAGAAATTCAATCCATTTTAACTATTAAATCTTGTTTAATTTTGAAAAGAAGGTGTAGGAGTCAGATAATTTGATGAAATCAAGCTGAATTCGGTAGAACTCCTCCTCCTGAGCTCTGATACCACTTGTAGGATCGTTTTCAAGACTGAAACTAGTCGTTTAGAGGTGTTCTTCTCAAAACGAGAGGCGGAAACTAACGTATCGAGTTCGAAACAGCTTGCAATTCACTTTAATTGTCTATTTGATTGATTTGACAAAGATTTACAGCGAGCAGACACTTCGGCAGCAGTTCGGCACTGAAATCGGAAAGTTACAAATGACAAGGCACAACACATATATATAGGGCTAGCTATTTCATACGAAATAGCTCATGCGAAATCAAGTTCACACGAAATCACTATTCCGTGCGATATCACCATTTGATTTCGTGCGAAATGACACACATGTCATTTCGTGCGAAATACCCTCCATACTCATGTTTTGACATTTTTCTCGTACTACGTGCCCTGATCTATCTATATACATACAAGACTCGATACAAGACGAAGTCGACAGATGCATGCACCAACATACCCCCCGAAGAAGATAGGGGTTGGAGGAGAAGCAAGCCGGTTCCAATGCATGTTTCGGAGCAAGAGGTATGGAATATTTAGGTGTCTGCGGTTGTTAATGCAATGAAGGACCACCAGATCTCTTAACCCTACGACGCCACTGCTATCATGCCTTTGACTAAGAGAGTAAGTGAGGACTCTATGGATGTAGCGGTAAAGAGGGTCCCTCAACTTAGTGCTCTTAGTGCTACTTGGGTTGTAGATTCCTTCTCCTATTTGAGCCCAAGCGGCTTGGCATTCGTTTTCTCCTAGTTCACGTAACCTTACGGTGTTTTCTTCATTAGCCGCATCTTCCTCCGCATACAACCCCACTATCGACCCAAACTGTGCCATCGAAATCGAGTACTTGGTCCCCCCACATCGGAATTCTACCCCATCACTATCAAATGGGTCGCACCTTGAATGACACGAATGTGCTATAGAATTCCAGATTATATTCGTGGACCGAGCGAAGGCGAGTAGTTAGGGCGACTCTCAGTGGCCCGGTGACTAGGTTGTTGAAACGATCTAGTTGGTTCACTGCTCCTAAAAGTTCCATGCACACTTGTCATGGGTATTCCTCTGGCCTGGTTCGAAGCACATCGTATCTTGCCTTAGCATCTAACTCATTTGCATTGAACCTTGTGAATTTCTTGGACATCTAAAAGAATACACCAAACAATTAGCATGAAACAGTGAAATTCTCGGAGAAAACTGAAAACAGTCGGTTGAACACGACCCCGTGTTCAGCGGACACGCCCCATGTTGGTAAGAAAATGGCTGGACACGCCCCCGTGCTCAGCGAGCACGACCCCGTGTCCAGACGTCTGTTTCCCAAAAATCCCATTTTTCGACCCGGTCCCGAAAACTTGAAAATTTTTGGTCCAGTAGGGGCGGTTTTCCCCGAAAATTAAACCCCAAGCGCCGTTTTTTCTCAAAACAAACCGTTTACCCCTTCAATGTTATCTTTTTCGGTTCAAAAACAAGGGTTTGGGGTTTTTGTGAGAAATCGGGCGATTCTATGAACAATACAAGTGGATTTACTTCCTATAACATGAATCTTAACTAATGCTAACAGATTTATGCAAAAATTTGAGGTTCGATCCGGATGAAGTTCAAGAACCCTAGATTTTTCCCCAAATTTTTGATGTTTTAACTACATGCAAGTGCTTAATCTAACTACTAATGATGATAGAATCATATCTTGATGTTGTTAGAAGTAGAGGAGACGTCGAAATCTTGGAGAAAAATCGCCTGAACCAGAGAGTTTTTGGGGAAACGGGGCGTGTGGAATGAAAAACAGTTATGAAAAAGGGGGTTTTATCCCGACAGTTGCGCGGACACAGCCCCGTGCCGAGCGATTTTAATAAAAAAATTTTAGTGCTCATGTGAGTGCCCTTGTTTCCCAAAAATTTGGTTAGAAGACTTACCGATTCAGATGTCAACCCGTTTGTTCGTAACTTACCAGGTATGATGTTGATGCTTTTACTCTTCGACCGTTTGAAGCGAGATTTCTTCCTCTTCATCCTCAATGAATCCTTGATAGAGCTTCAGCCATTGGCCATTGACTTTGAATGGAATTCCATTCCGAGATTTAATTTCTACTGCACCTTGTGGGAAAATATGGGTGATGGAAAAAGGTCCTGACCACCTAGACTTTAGTTTACCGGGAAACAATCGAAGTCGTGAATTAAACAATAGAACCTAATCTCCTACTCGAAATTCATTAGGTTTAGTGTGTTTATGATGCAAAATTTTCATTCTTTCCTTATAAATTTCAGAGTTAGAGTATGCATAATTCCTTAATTCGTCTAATTTATTTAATTGACAAAATCGATTTTTACCGGCAAATTCTAAATCTAAGTTTACATTTTTAATTGCCCAGTAGGCCTTATGAGCTATTTCTACTGGCAAATGACAACTTTTTCCATAGACGAGCTTATATGGAGTTGTACCTATTGTTGTCTTATAAGCAGTTTGAAAAGCCCATAAAGCATCATCTAATTTATCAGCCCATTCCTTTTTATTTAACCCTACGGTCTTTTCAAGTATTCGTTTTAAACCTCTATTAGTCACTTCGGCTTGTCCGTTTGTTTGAGGGTGATATGTTGTTGAGACCCGGTGATAGACCCTATATCTTGTTAAAAATTTTTCAAAAGTTTAATTAATTTTTCTTTTTCTACACTACTTAATTTAGACGAAATAATTACAGGTGATTTACCATCTTTGTCTAGAAAAGCATATTCCAAACCTTTTGGAAGTTCTTTGGGCTCAAGAGGCGGGTCTTTAGGAGACTCCTTATTTGGTTGCTTATTTTGATCAAGAACTTTAAAAGTTTGTTCTATGGCGACCTCTTCTTCAACAAAGTGGTCAATCTTTTCACTTGTATCGGGTGGTTCATCTTCATCTTCAATTAGGGGGTCATTATTGCCGAAAGGATATTTCATTGAACGCTCAAGATCGATGCTCCTTTTGAATGCCCCTAATTGAAGAGATAAATTGTTGTACTTCTGGTTTTTCAAAGCTTTGTCGGTTTTTACAAAAGGTCGTCCCAACACTAGAGGAGCGTCATCGAGGATGACAAAGTCAGTTGGAATTACCATTTGATTTGTTTGAACCAAAACATCCTCAACTACACTGATTGATTTTATTACTTTCCGATTGGATAGAAAAATGGGTATTTGAAGTGGAGAAAAATCACTAATACTTAATTTTTCGAAAATGTAATTAGGCATTGTGTTAACACAAAGATCTTTATCAATCGTGACATTATTAATAAAAGAATTTTGAAAAAAACATGGAACCGGTGTAATGTTGATTTCAAATGGGTCTTCTTTTATTAGCGAAGTTTGATCGTTAGTTAACTTAATACTTACCGTTTCGTCAATTTTAGTGTTAGTGTTTAACTCTTTTAAAAACTTAGCATGAGTGAGTACTAAACAATGATTTTCAAAAGAAGGTGACAAGAGATTAATTTCTTCAAAATTAGACTCTTCTTGAATTTTAACGTTAATGGACTCACCTTTTTTGTTGTTTAACTCATGTGTCGGTTTTTCACTTATTTGCTCTTCCATTTTTACCTTTTCAACTATCTCTTCTTTATTACAAGTTAATTCTTCTCTTGCGTGGGACTCCTCTTCCCTTGCGCGAGATTCTTTTATGTATCACTCGATAGTTTTAAGGTGTTCTAGTATCCTATCGGTTACGTCGGCGATAGAGTAAGGATCGGGATTTTCAAAGCTTGAATCCGGATGTTCGATCCTTGGTTCCTCATAGTACTCATATGAAGTAGATGGTTCATACCATTGTTCTTCATTGTAAGTATATGATGGATAAGGGTCGTAATTTTGTTCTTCATAATGCTCATATGAGGTGGGTTGTTCACGCCATGGTTCCTCATAATAAGCATATGAAGGTGGTGGCTCATATCTTGGTTCCTCAAAGTATGAATATGAAGGCTCATACCTTGGTTCATCAAAATATGAGTATGAGGGAGAAGGTTCATACCTTTGGTCTTCATAGGAAGTGTATGAAGTTGATGGCTCGTAGCTGGGCTCCTCATAATAGGTGTATGAAGTGGATGGTTGAAATGAGTCATAATATTGTACCGAGTGCGGGTTACCACAGTTAGTGCAATAGTCTTCCCTATAATCATCCTCCCCATAGGTGTAGTTGTAGCCTCCTGAGTATTGATCCATAAGAATCACTCAGCAGACCACAATAGAGTCTCGAGACCAGAAAACGAAAATAAAAACGGAAACAGAAGCTGGACACGGCCCCGTGTTCAAGGAGCACGGCCCGTGTTCAGGGTCTGTATCTGGGCGTTTGAATTAAAGGTTACTGGTTTTATGCAGCACGGGGGTGTGTTCAGTGAGCACGACCCCGTGTTCAGACTCTGTATCTGGGTGTTTTATGAAAAAATATGCAGCATGGCCCCATGTTCAGTGAGCACGGCCCGTGTTCAACCTACTATAAATGCAAAACTATCTAAAATGCAGAAAACTGTGCGCACGATTTAAAAAAGGTTTTGAAAAACTGATTAGGCCATCGATTTTAAGCTTTCTTAAAATCCTTGTGTCCCCAGCAACGACGCCAAAAACTTGATGTGCGTGAAGTGTCGTATAGTTTTTAATGTATATTTTAAGCCCTTTAACACTTTTTAGCCAAGTTTTAAATTTATAAAACACGATATTTACTAACACTAAACACACATATGGGCAAGTGCACCCATCGTGAGTGTAGTATAGTGTTGGTAAGATACCGAGGTCGTCCAAGGACACAAGAGCTTTTAATACCGGTTTATCCTCAACGTCTAATCAAATCAAAAGTTAGAAAAAAGGTTTTAAACTAGAAAAATAAAACTAACTAAAATGTTGAAAAATAAAATAAAAATAAAAACAAATAGACAAGATGAATCACTTGGTTCCGACTCGTGTGTAGTGTGTAACCTTTGATTATTTCCGCACTTTTGCACTTTTTAAGAGATTATCTTAGTTATTGTAGTAGGCCCCACTTTTGAAGGTGACGTTACCCTCAACCCAGTAGTTTGAGTCAGCAAGGATACAATCCTAAAGGGTCGGATTATTGAAAGATAATTAATTAAGTTATTAATGCATAATGTGATAGGCCCCTCTTTTGAAGGTGACGTTACCCTCGGCTAAGTAGTCTGAGTCAGCAGGGATACAGTCCAAAGTAGCCGGGTTAAAGTTTTAATAGTAGCTTACATATGAGGGGATCAAAGAGTTTGGACCCCCGCCATCAAATACCGGTGGGTATTGAAGGAGGTCCTACTAAATTTGACCCAGGTCCTTGCAGGATCTATACACTGAACAAGGCAAGACTCTTACCAAATCGTTCCCTTAACCCCCGACCAGGTAGCCAACATTTCTCCATATAGACCGTGGAGATATGAATGGTGAAAATCTTTTATTTTATATAGACAGTAAAATAATGCCAAGACACCACGGACAAACGATAAGGAAGAATCACCTTCAACATAAGAAACTAGTTATTAAAGTCATTAATACATAACCAAATAAAAAGTGCGAAAAGATTAAAAATAAAAAGTATTACACTAAACACTTGTCTTCAACAAGTGATGTAAGAGACTTAGGCAAACATGGCCTTTGATTGTCAAGAACTCTTACGATCAATCTTGGATCCCGAGACGACTCACACACTCTATGATGGATGATGGATGATGGATGATGGTGTTGTGATGGTGGTGGTGGGTGGGTGAAGTGTGAGAGAGGTGGTGTGCCAAGGGATGGTTTGCAAATGAGCCAAGCACCCCTATTTATAGCCTGAACAGCAGCTCGGTCACCACCCTGTGTCCATTGGGCATGGCCCCGTGTCCATCCTCCTTCTCTTTCTTCATTAATTGCAGTTTGTCTGCATTAGTTGACCACGCCCCTGTGTCCGCTGGGCACGACCCCGTGTGCAGAAGCGTATCTGTACTATCAAGATTTCCCTAGATTATGTGAATCTTAGAGTTGACCACGGCCCTGTGTCCAGTGGGCACGCCCCCGTGGTAGGTGATAGAACCTTCTACAACTTTGTCTTTTCTGCTGACATTTGGGCACGCCCCCGTGCTCATTGAGCACGGGGCGTGTTCAGTCTTCTATTCTCTTGTTTTGCTTGGGAAGATGCTGTCGGGAGGTCGGGCATGCCACGTTTGTTCCTTTTCTTGTATTTATGTTAGATTTAGCTGCCTTTTTGCTTCTTTTGTTCATCTGAGCTCATTTAATCCTGAAAATACAAAAGGAAGACAAAAACACACTTTTTCCAACATTAGTACTAAAAAAGGGTTAGTTTTATGCCGCAATTGATGTAATTTATATGTTGCATTTTGTGCACATCAATTTTACAAAAATTACAAACGGGACAAGGATCACTCGATCGAGTGACAATCCGATCGGATGACCATCTGATCGAACCGCCACTCGATCAGGTGACACTTGTCTAGCAATTTTAACACTTGAGACTTTGAATCTTGGGACTTGAACCTTTGATCGTTGAGTGGCAATCCGATCGGATAGCCATCCGATCGAGCAGCCATCCGATCAAGGTAACCAATGCACTTAAACAGCAACTTTGAAACTTGACACTTGGATCGAGTGACCACCCGATCGGATAGCCATCCGATCGGATAGTTATCTGTTCCCTCTCATACTAGCCACCCGATCGACTGGCCATCCGATCGGACAACCATCCGATCCAGTGACTGATTCGATACTTTGTGCAATCTCGTTATTCTGCCCGACTCTTATCTGTTGTAATCTAATCAGGCTAATTCTAAAAGAGCTCCCTTTGATCCAATAACAGTGTAACTGTTAAGCAATCACTGTGAGTATACTCGATCCCTTTTTGCTTTAAACTTTGGGATGTAACGTGTATTCTCTAAACTACAAAACTTGAGATTTTGCAAGCTAAACTCTATCTTACGTGTATGTGAAACTTGTGCATTCTAGTATTCTATTTGTGCTATGTGACGTTTAATCCAGGGTGTGTAGTTCTGCCTTAACAATAGTAGCGCTATAGGAGATGCACCTCTCCCATTATTCTCGGGGGGTATTGTTAGGAGGATTCTAGTTTACCTTGAGTCTTGGGTAAACACTAAAGCATCGGGATACTTGGGCTATCACTGCGTGACTACGACACTAGCACGGCTGAAACTATTTTTATTACTTACAATGTGGATATGAGTTGTTTTAATCTATTATGTTATTATTTAAACTTGTATACTCGTCGGTACATTTTTGTACTGACTCTATTTTAATACATGTTGCAGGCTGATAGGATGCTGATAACATGGAATAAAGCTATGATGAAGCTTAGAAACACACCTAGTTAATTTAAGTTATGAACAATGTTTAATACTCAATGTTCTATTTGGTACTTGTGGATCATTTTGGTGTTGGTGTTTTGTTAGACAAATTTTGCATGAAATCTATTAATTTATATTGAAACAGTTGTGTTATGGAATCTCATGAGCAAATCTGACGCTTAGTGCTCGCACCCTGATGTTTCCACCATCGGTTGGGGTGTGACATGAGTCGTCTATATATTTAATCAATGATTGGTATTGATTACACATCAAGCACTTAGTATTAGTAATTTCTAAAAGTAGCTTCAAGGGTATTTTAGTAATTGTGTTATTATATTAAATATGAGGATTATGATTAAAATTTTCTTACGTTGATTTTTTCCTACTAATTCAACCATTTTTTAAAAAACAAAATAACTTTTATATACTTTGTTAATTTTTTTTTTAAAAAAACTACACCATAAAATCAAGAATTTTTTTTATCTTTAATATGAGTATAATATCATTATATATATATATATATATATATTTAATATGAGATTATTTTCCTAAAGCATTGTAAATAGCACTTTAAAATTGTTTGTGTTAGTTTTAAACATGTTTTGTTCTGGTTATGTTTATACTAGTTTTGAAATTGTATGTGTTGGTTTCAATACATAGATTTATATAAGTGACACAAATATTTATCCACATAAATTTATGAAATTGGCACATCAATTAATGGATTTAGCACATAAAATTATATAATCAATACATAAATTCATATAAATAACACAAATATGTAAATAAGTACTATAATATTTTATGAAATTAGCATATCAATTTGTGAAATCAGCACACAAAAAATAGATAATCAGCACAAAACATTTATGATGGTTTTGACGTGCTAATATTAACTTTACATTAATAGGTGATAACTACATGTTGAATAAACATAGCATATAGAATTAGGACTAGATGAAAAAAGAATAAGAATGTTTAATGAGACGATGAGTTCAAAGCAATAATGGATTGTTTAATTGTTTAATGGTCTAATGGATT
Source organism: Helianthus annuus (assembly GCF_002127325.2). NCBI lineage: Eukaryota > Viridiplantae > Streptophyta > Magnoliopsida > Asterales > Asteraceae > Helianthus > Helianthus annuus. Next base: position 55,969,149 of record NC_035449.2, on the reverse strand, counting down.
GATTTTCTAAAATCAGTTTTCGATGTATTTATAAAAAAAATATAATTGTTGTTAAAAAACTAACAATTGCATAAAAATTGGAATCCCTAAAATCAACATTAAAAAAAAGTACAAAAATGCCCCTCTTTATAAACTAAGGGGGTGTTTGTTTTTTTTTTTTTTGTGAAAAGCACTTCTGGACCTCTTATATCTGCTCCACATAGACCACGAGCAGACGTTTGAGTCTGCAAGGTGTTTGATTTTTGGAAGTGATTTCATTAAAAAAGGTCTTCTAGACCTCTTCTCCAAGCAGACCTGGACTCCCCTATTCAAACATCTTCTCCTCCTCTTCTCCTTCAAAACACAACAAACCCTAGCATGTTCCTCCTCCCAGCCCAGCAGGCACCACATCTCCCCTCCGCCGCCACCACATCTCCGATTGAGCTGCCGACAACCACCTGTTGCGTCCACCATACACAACAACCACTTCCGATTGAGCCCCCAACCGTTGTTAGAAACTCCGATTGAGCCCCCAGCCACCGTTAGAAACTCCGATTGAGCCCCCAGCCGCTGTTAGAAACTCCGATTGAGCCCCATCCGCCGTTAGAAACTTCGATTGAGCCCCCAACCGTCTATTAGAAACTCTGACGTTGATTTCGATTCAGCCGTCTATTTGATTTCGACGTTGACTTCGATTGAGCCGTTAGAAACTCCGATTGAGCCCACATCTCCGATTGAGCCGTTTGCTACTTCAGTTCCATCTGATTTCAGGTTTTGTTTGTTGTATTCTGTGAATTGATTATCTGAACTCTGAGTTTTAGAGGTTGTTATGTACATATGTTGGATGAAATTAGGGCTTGGATAAAAATGGTTCTTGATTTCAGTCCATTGTTTGTTGAGATATTGTGAATTTTTGGTGTTGGTGATGGGAATTTTTGATGTTTGTTATGAAACACTTCTGAGAAAACAAACAGTCTTCTTCTTGCAGAGTGCAAGGGTTTGGTCCACCTCTTCTGCTACAGAGGTCTGAAGATGTGGCCCGTAGACTGCAGACGTTTTACCTCTAAAAAACAAACAACACCTAAATGAATGTTGTGATGGCCTAGTATTGGTTCTTGCTGTTTTTACATAAAACTTGGTTTGTATTTATCTAACTCCATGTAATTGAACACATTATTAGTATCATTGTGATGCATACATAATTTTCGCTACATATCACGAGAGACTTCTAATAGTTTTATCGTAAAATAATTATCTCTAACAATGCAATGTTGTATAAAAACTGAGCAGTTGAGAAAAAATTGAATGACAATTACTAATATGGTAAATGGAAGTTGGAAAACCATAGTTGAAGACACTACGGAAAAATTGATTATCTATACTATATTATAATACATTTGAGAAAGATAAATATAAAATTTAACTAACGATAACCTTTTATACATATGATACGATACTAAATGAACTTAGTTAGAGAGTAAACTTATATTTTTACATGAATATTGAAATCAATATTTTTAATTATAACAAATTAGAATTAAAATAAAAGTAAAGTTAACACAAGTGAATTAATTAAATTAAAGGAATTTTAATCTTAGTCGGTTAAAAATGCAACTTTTGAGATTTCATGATTTGATAGTATTTACGATTGATGTGTAAAATATTTTTCTTTATATTTTTAAAACGCCAAGTTAAATGGTTAGGCTAACTTAATTACACACAATCGGCAAGTGTATTGGTCGTGATAGTAAAGTTGGTAAGACCGCGATCAATCCAAGGACATAAGGGCCTCTGATACTAAACCTTTATCGAGCCCTAGTCTAATGATTTTTAGTGAGTGTTTCAAGTTTTCTATTAACTACTAAAACAACTAAGAATGCAAATATGAAAGCAAAGCAAGCGAAAAACGAATTTAGTGAATTCAGATGATGAAAAACTAGTTACCTAGGTAATTCATGTTAACTCACTCAAAGCTCAGCTGGATAACTATGATTTGGCTACTGGAATCTTAAAATACGCTATCTAAACCTAAATTGGATGGTGGATCACCCTCCAAACATGACGCAATCTAGAATCTAGGGAATTGTGTAAACTCAACGGTTTCAGGTTCAGATCACTTCTCGGTCAATGCTATGGTACCCTAAATCTAGATATTCTTTTGGTCCCACAAAAAACAATACATTCGGGAAGTGTACTGGATATAAGGGGTAGTAGTTCTAACTGGTTTCTAACTTAGGATAGCAAGGATCAAAAGATAATCAAGGGTAACTCACTCTCGTGCGATTAATTCCCAAACCCATCTACTACAAAGACATCCCGACATCTAATCTTCTCTCAGACTCAAAGATGGTTGAATGCTAAATTATGGAATAGTTTATTAACTTTCTCCTAGGGCTTACTATGTCTAGCACCCACGAGATATTATCAAAAACACAAAGTCTATGACATCACCAAACCCAAGATCAACACGCATACAACTAGAATAAGGAAGCACATGTAATAATATTCAGTTATCAAACACGCATACATATTAGAACCATGATTAGAATACTTTTTGCCAAAACACAAGTTATCCACAACCAAAAAGCATAAATAGAGTCAACAGTTATCCATAGCCCAGGCAGCTAAGCAAAACTTAACTACTCTTGTTCAAAAGCAAAACACAAGCAAGTTCAAAACAACAAACATGTCGAAAGTATCGAGTTTTATCAAACCGAAAACAGTTGTATGATGACTAACCGAAAAGCAACAAACTTTACGATAAGCCTTCAATCCAATGCTTCCTCTCAGCTCAAATACTCCCAAAATCGCCTTTTGTATGCTCTGGGTTCGTAATTGTGCATGTGTAGGTGACCTAGGGGAGAATCATACTTAAATACAACTTAAATCCATGAAATTTGTATTTTCGACGACGTAGGGACGTCTCGCGCTTCGCGAGACGTGACGGTCATGTGGCTCGTGCCACGTGAAGACAACAATTCCAAAGTCAAACGCGTAGTGGCATGGAAGGGTAAATGGCTGAACTTCGAGGGGTAGTTAAGTCTTTTTAACAGATTATATCCCCTAAGCGACACGCGGCGAATGGTCATTATTTGGGTCGCGACACATCTATGACCCTTTTGCTCAGAAATTGTTTTCCTTCAACCAGCTTCACCCGTGTGCTTATTTAAGCTCCCTTTGCACACTTTTATCTAAAAAAACCAATTTTATTAAAGTACAAACTATAAATGATTGAAAACCAATCAAAAACTATCTAAACTTATACAAACTACATGGAAAATAAGATGTATTTACAACACATCAAAAATTAATTATTATTTATTTAGATTTAAACAACTTATGATTTATCTAAAAACTATTTTGAAACCACCACATTGAAATGGATTTCTACGCACTGTAATAAATGATTTTCATTGTAAATAACTTTGACATATTACAAACGAAATAATTATTTTAATTATCATTAGTAAAAAATAAAACTGATTAATTTTACAAAAGTACTTGATGAAATTAAGAATAACTAGATTTAAGCTCCCCCGCGTTGCGGCGGGGGCGTAGAACTATTCCAAATAGCACTAATGTCACACCACCGTCAGCGACTACCAACACTGACTCGATCCAGGACCCGCGCGTTGCGACAAACTTGTCAAACGAAAAAAATAAATGTAAAACATTGAACCACACATGCATGTTGTGTCGTGTTAACTCGCATAATTTTGAACGAAACAAAAAAACGTTAAACGACACACGCACGTCTCGCCGTCTTAACTCGCAAAATTTAAAACGAAACGTAAAACGAAAATTTGCGAAAGATGAAAAGTATAGGGGCCAAAGTTGAAGGTAAAAATATTGTGAGGTAAATTGAAAATAATAAAACTTTTGAGTTAAAAATGAAAAAAAAAACAATTTATATGTGTTAAAATTACAAAACATAAAAAGCTTTTGGGTTAAAGTTTAAAATTAAGCTTTTTTTTTTAAAACCCCACAAAACATAAATTACAACACCTTATGCACAAAATTGTTGCTAATTTATGGAGTGTAAATTTACAAATAAAACAACACAACTTTGAATGGGTCAAACCGGTCGAATTTGGTAAGATAATGCAACCATTATTTGATTAGGGTACAACCACTTAAGCAGAATTTACAACCATACATGCATACAAAACAAATTGAATTTGGTTAGATAATGAAACCATTATTTGATAAAGGTACAACAACTTAAGCACAATTTACAAAAATGTTACAAAATAATAATATATAAATAAATTAGATAATGAACAACAATTATTACACTCTTATACAATTAGCAACACACACCCCTTCAAAAAGTTTCCCCCAAAAAGGCAAAAACAATTAGTAACACACACCCGTTCTAAAAGTTTCACAGTTTCGTGTGTTGAGGCACGCCCTTTCGGTGAAACCCTTTCATATATCTAATATATAATAAAAGACTACAATTAATGCCACATGGCAACACCTCCTACAATCCAATTTTTTTTTTGTTAAATTTATTGTTTTTATTTCTTTTGGTTTTTATATATGTTTAAAAATTCAATATCACGTTTATCTATTTTCATTTCTTTTAGTTTTTATATATATATATATTTAAAAGTTTGATATCACGTTTATCTAGACAATCTTAATTTAAATTTCGTTTATCTTATCTTTTTGTGATTTAGAATTTTTTTTGGTTTTACTATTAAATTTAAAATTTAGTTTATTATATTTTCACTTTAACCTATAGAAAATAGCCGTGAGTTTTTTTTCAAGATTTCTTATCGGATTGGTGATATCATTAAATGAAATTTTTATTATTTATCGTAACTTCTTGTCATTAAAACTTCAATAATTATTTATTTATTTTATCTTATTAGATGTTTTAACTTTTTTTTTGGGTATTTCGTAATTACTAAATTAAAAGCTCTCGAAGCAGCAATTATATACGTATGGTGACTTTAGGTTTTTATTTTTCTTTTTGTTATTTTGTTATTATAATTAAGTTTTAACCTATTTTGTTTTTCTCTTGTAATTTTAGAATATTGTCTTTCATGAAATTATGAATATAGTGTTGCAATATGTTTATTTTAATCTACATCCGATATAAGTTTTACTCAAATTTTGTTATGAATTACATGCATTTGAAGATTAGGTTATAGACATATGCATTACATGGGTTTGAGGATAAAAATTATATAATTTAATAATGTATGCATATATTTACATAACTAAATTATTTTCATGCATACAACTTGAAGAGTAGTGGAGGCAGCAAACTATGAAACTTTGTTTTTAGTAGTGACTTCATCTAGATGTTTGTATTCTGATATTATGGTTTTTATATTTGAGAATATCAAAATATACTTATAAAAAAGTTGTAATAATACATAAAAGTTATATATAACATAAATATAATCAAAATCAAATCATAACAAATCAAACCAACGTAAAAAAGTAGTAACATAAAGCGAACGTGGATACATAGTGTCTTAGCAACTCCACAATATATTGAAAAGTAAGATGAGAGTATAATTGTTTTATAATGGATAACTTATTAAAAACGATTAGACATATTTATAAGAAGTGTTTCGTGAGCTAAAAATTTAGAAATATGCATAACAATTTGGAAAGACAAATAAAATCCCATAATTAAGGAAATGTGTTTGAAAATTATTATTTGAAATGGTTTTAGTTATAGTTAAATATGTTATAACTATTGCAATATTTGATTGACAAAACTGAATATGACATCTATCTCAGTCGTATATATGAGCAAATTGCTAAAAAGATTTATATATAATTATTAATTTATATAACTTATATATCCTTAAACCCATGTAAACATGGGTCTATAACCTAGTTTTATAATAAAATAAGGCACATCTTGAAACGTCATCCTATACAACCGGCAATTAACAAAAACCGTCACCGCCATATGGCGCACCCACCACCAGCACCCTCTCACCACCACCATATGTTCCCGTAACAGTATCACTTCTAACTATCGTTGATATAGCGCCAATTCCGGTATCAACATAATTCATGTAATCTTCAACTTTATGATCAAGAAGATCGAAGAATAAAAGAACAATGATGTGCCATCTATTGAATTGGAAGACGGATATTGACTCGACTGAAATCAGTTGGATGAAACTATCTTTTCAACACACCACATTTCAAATTTCGAATATTGAACCGAACGGATGACCGACAAAAATCAATTGATAATTGGATGAGAGATGCAGGAAACAGAGACATCGACAGATTCTAATACATGTTACGAACACACACAATTGTGTGTTGATCCAAAATCGAAAACGGTGAATGTATTTGGTTTTTTATTACAAACAAATTTAAACCAGGAACATCAACTTTGGTCCGCATTGGTAATGTTTGGATTCCTTTTATCATTTGATATATTTGTTATTATAGGAAGAAAATTATTTTACTGAATGAATTTTTTATTAACCATGCCCCCAATATATAATACAAGATATCCTATAATGAGGAAACAGAATAATCTAATTTTGAATGAAATACATGGTTTACATATATACACTATTAGTTATAATTGTGTTCCACGCTGAATCGATAATCGACAATTGCTTATTTTTTTGTTTCGCTGGATCGGGATGTTGAATTTTGCGAGTCGAATTTGCCCCGTGTGGATGTTGATCATAAGGATCAATACGGTAGCGAAAACGGTTCGCTTAGTGAATCGTGTGAGTTATGATCACACGGTGAACGTGTTTCAATTATGATCGTGAGTTTGAAGGAGAGGCGGTTAGTGATTATCAAGTGTTCAAACACAATCATATGAAGTTTTTTAAATGTTATGTTTGAAGTCACGGTGCTTCAATCGCCAGGGGAGTTTCGGATTCTGCGGTTCTGTTGCCAGAAAAAGTTGAAGAGACAACATCGTCTGTTTGTAAGAGGGAGAAAACCGGGAAGAGGCAGCGATAGTGATGGTGGAGAACAGTGGTTATTTTGATGTCGGCGAATCTGGTGATTGTGGCGGTGAGATATTTGAAAAGAAGCAACATGAAGGTTTTCTGATCCCTACTTCGATTTCCAACAAATTTTCCCGCATCGAATTGGAAGAAACGGTTTCAGCGATGAGGAAGTTTTGGATGAACCCGAACCTTTTAGCGATGTCTTGAGTGAGGAGATGGAGGTCAAACGTAGGGATCGGTAATTTAGATGATTTGTGCTTCGATTTCATGAAGTGATATGTACCACATCAAGTATGGGTTTGTGATTTTTGATTCCATGAATCTTTTGTTAGATTTGTTGTTTGAATCTTGGTGGTACACCATGGTGACGCCTAAAAGCGTAAATTGGTTTGAGTACAGATCCAAGTTTGCATATTTATTGCTTAGAGTATATCAACATGTTCTTTTGTGGGTTGCTTATTTTTGTAATGTGTACCAATGTAAACCCTAAATTACATGACGAATATCGGTGTTTATAATTTATATTGCATCAAATGTGACCCTTGAAACATGTTACTTGAAACGCGTAGTGGTAAAAAGGAGCATAAGCATGATACTTTCATGTTATTTTCTTTAGATATTGAGTTTGATTTTTTTAAAGGTTTTTAAGTTTGATTTTGTTTTACAGGATTTTAAATTTGATGAGTAAGAAGCAAGTTTTCTATGATGCAAACTGTTGATAACCTTTTTGTTGGTTTGGAGCATGAAGTTGTTGAAATGTTGTTATCCTCTTAATTTGTACTTCTGTGCATTAGAAGTTGTAAATTTGGCATATGATGATATTAAAGCCAACCATAATTAACACCCGCCGCAACGCGCGGGTTAGCGTCAACTCGTTTAAGCACAATGTACAACTATTTTGATTAAGATAAAACAATTTAAGCACAATGTACAACTATTTTGATTAAGATACAACAATTTAAGCACAATGTGCAACTATAAATGCATACTTTTGTTACAAAATAATAGTATATAAATGTCACGGTTAAATATTGGTTGAACATTTTTTTTTTTAAAGGCGTGAATTATTCGCGAATGTCGGGAGGTCTAACATACGTTGTCTTAACCGGGTCCACGCTAGAGAGCTCCCTAGCGCAATAGATCCTCAATTTAAATCCCTTAATAGAAACCACTATTAACCAGACTCGAACTTAAGAACTGGAGGAGAAAACTCATCCGAACCCACCATAGATGGAACTTAAATATTTGTGACCACCACTAGAACACTAGTGTTATTGGACCTATGTTACCTTTCAAGCTTCTACAACCGAAATCAAAACTATCATTGACAATCAACCCAAGGTTTAAACTGACATCCATAAATGCTTATCTAATAAATTAGTACCATTGAATTTTAATCATTCGTCCATCAAAAACTGAAACTGAATGGAATAATGTAACTATATACATCACGATTACACAATGTCACAAAACCCCTCTTAACTTCACAATTCCATTCAAAGTTGTTCTTCTATTGTTTGGAAACTTCCGACATCATCACTCAATTACGTCGTATTTTATTTCGAACTTAAGGTGACCCTCATCCTAAACTTTCATTTGCGAAGCAATCCTTATCAAGATTTGAAAGTGTGAAACTTGGGTTTTGGTGGTAATTGCGTGCCCCTTGAAATCATAGGCTTTGTACGGAAGTCTTCCTGCACACCATCATAGCCGCTAGTGGTGGTAAAACATACTACTGTATATTTAGGGTTATAGTATAGAAGAAGATAACCAAGGACAAAGTAAATAAACTAAATGATAACAAAAAATAAAATTCTTAATTGGTGCTTTAGCTCACTGTCTTACTTCACCTTTTGGTGCTTTCAGGCCTTTTCACCATCATTCTTATTTTTGAATCACCATTTGCTTGTTTTGATTTCCATCAAACACACACATATAGCTGGTTTTTTTACGAGCCGTTTTTACGCCTTGTTTTACGCACTGTTTTTTTTTTAACGCGCCATGTTTTACGCTTCGTTTTTACTTTCGTAAAAAAACTCTTTCGTAAAAAAAGTCTTTCGTAAAAAAAAAACTTTTCGAAAAAATGTTTTTCGTAAAAAAAAGTTTTTTCGTGAAAAAAAAGTTGTCCGTAAAAAAACACGGCGCGTAAAAAAATGGCGAGTAAAAAAAACACGGGGTGTAAAAAACGGCGAGTAAAAACGGGGCATAAAAAACGGCGCGTTAAAAACGGGGCGTAAAAAACGGCGTGTAAAAAGGGGCGTAAAAAGGGCGCGTAAAAACAGGACGTAAAAAAGGGCGCGTAAAAAAACGGGAGTAAAAACGGCGCGTAAAAACGGAGCGTAAAAAAGGGGCGTAAAAAACGGGCGTAAAAAAACAGCTCATAGAAACGTTTTTTTGTAAAAAATCTTTATAAAGATTGTTTTTTTTTTTTTTTGTAAAAAAATCTGATTTTAAAATGTTTTTTAATAAAAAATCAGTTTTTAACAAAAAACAATTAATATAATGAGACAAAAAATTAATAAAAAACATTTAATACAAATAAGACAAAAAAACAAATTTACTAAACTACATTTTTGACATTAAAATATTAAAAACATAATAAGATAAAAAGGATTTAATATTAGTTTTAATAACTTTTAATCTCATCCATCCATTTCCAAGATCCAATGGTTGAAAAGTGGTTCTCACGGTTTTCGCAACTGAAAGTATTTTTTATTTTAGCATATATATATAGGGGACCGCTAGAATGAGAACCACCTCGAGTTGTAAGAACCGCGAGAACCACACCGTACGGGGCGAGGTGGACCAATTTTTTTTTTCAAAAACGTAGATGCATGTATTATAAACATATTTGTAAAAAAAATTTTAAAAAAATGCCGTGCGTGTAGTTTTTTACACCACAAGTTTGTGGTTTACGAGTTCCGTATTATAAACACATTCGTAAAAAAAAATTAAAAAAAAATGTCGTGCGTGTTGTTTTTTACACCACAAGTTTGTGGTTTACGAGTTCCGTAAATTTACGGAACTCGTAAACCACAAACTTGTGGTGTAAAAAACTACACGCACGGCATTTTTTTAAAATTTTTTTTACGAATGTGTTTATAATACATGTATCTACGTTTTTGAAAAAAAAAATTGGTCCACCTCGCCCCGGATCAAGTAGTTCTCGCGGTTCTTACAACTCGATGTGGTTCTTATTCTAGCAGCCCCCTATATATATATATATATATGGTAATGATAGTGTAAAAAGGGCCTAAAGTGTGATAAGTGTGAGAAGTGTATTATAACATATATATAATACTATATAATACCATATAAACATCGTATAACAATATGTAACACTATATAATACCATATAACACTATGTAACACTATATATCATTATATAATAAATATAATACTATACATTTATCACAGACATGCTATCAGACAACCTATAGTGTTATATCTCTAAATATAATAAAGCAAAAGTATAAAATCTGATGTGTCAACACCACAATCACTCTCCCTTCTCTCTCTCTCCTACTTGTCAACTTCTCCCATCTTCATATCCCATGTGTCATTTCCTGGTATTTTTGTTTTTTTTTTTGTGTAATATTTTTCATACAATTAAAGCATAATGTACAATTATTTATAGCACAAACATAACCCTCCTCAAACCAGCTTATCTGGTTCAAATGGTCAGACACCTCTGCGTTTCCAACTTTCCTCAAACAACTATATCATTCAAAATTTGAATTCATTGTTTCCCCACAATCCATATATTCAAAACAAATTCCAAAACTGAGAGAGAGAAGATACCAGACGAGAGTTGAAAGAGATTTCAGGCAAATCACCGACATCCGGCGACGGCAACAAAGCTTCAAAGACAACCGCTCGAACTCCGAAGACGGCCAGGGTTCCGGCGAAATTCTGATTAAAGCTTTACATGTTCCCTCCGACGAGTCAGATGCCACACCAGGTCACAACGATGGAAGATTTCACTTCTGTTCGGAACACCAGCTTCTTCAATGGCGACCGAACCTTTCACCGACAAAACCGCCAGGAAGCTGAAAGCCAAATCGGAGAATAAGGTGATGTGATTTTGCATGTATTTGTTCGATTTCATCAGATCTGTGATTAGTTTATGTGAATTTGCATCTGAATTGATCTGATTTGTGTTTATTGTGTGTCAGATGTGTTTTGATTGTAACGCGAAGAATCCTACTTGGGCGCCGGTGACCTACGGGATATTTCTATGTATTGATTGCTCTGCTACGCACCGTAGCCTCGGTGTTCATATTAGCTTCGTTAGGTATTTGTTTTTTTGTTCGTGTTGGTGTTTTTAGGGCACAGTTGACGATTAGGTTTTAGGATGAATTGAAGCTGACATAACTTTCATTTCAGTTACGAGTACTGAGTTTTTGTTGAATTTGGATTGGACGTTACGGTTGTGTGATCGTGTTGGTGTTTTTAGGGCACGGTTTTGATATCGTGTTAATTGTCATTGCAACATTGTAACACAGGTTGGTTTGGTTGTTTATGATCATCAAGTGCCACATGGTATACTTGAATTTTATTTAAATTTTTTAAAATATAAAGTTTTGTTATTTATTTTTTTATCTGGCTGGTTTTGTTTATACTCTTTACAGGTGCAAAGTGCAAGTTCTTTTTTACCTGTGATGGCACTCGCTCCTCAGGAGAAGGAACGCATTGTTGACATGGCGTAAGTATTTATCATCTTTATTTCAGTTTATATACCATAATACATTTTTACGGTATTGAATGAATGATGTTTTTTTCACATCTAGGGCTTCACCTGGTGGTAAAACGACTTACATTGCAGCTCTTATGAAAAACACTGGCATGCTCTTATAATCTTATGAATGATGATTTTTTCTACATGTTTTATTTTTATATTTCCGATCAACATTAACAAGCATTTTATTTTGTATTCAAGAGTGGTTCGTGAAATTTGATTTGTCTGTTTGATAAATACGTTTAATCAAACTAAGTGCTTTTCCTATATCGTGACTTGTAATGTGAATGTGATTATTGTTATTAATCAGGTATAATTTACGCTAATGAGATGAAAGAGGCTCGGCTCAGCAAACTAACATCGAATCTACAACGATTGGGCGTTACAAACACTGTAGTATGCAGCTATGACGGGAGGGAGGTTCGTTTTTCTGACTCCTTTTATATCTGAATTATAAGTGGTTCTTTGTGTTCGTTATTCTGACTCCTTATATACCTTTTTTCTCCTCCTTCAGTTTAACTATAGCAGCCGAAAGTTTTGGGAAACAACACATTTTAAATGTTTCGACACTCATTCATTCAACAGTTGTAGGTTGTTATGACTTAGGAATTTGTCTATTAGCAATATCAGCATGCGATGCATTAGGTTTGAATATTCAGTTATGGGTTAAAAAATAATTAAGGATTGGTCAGGATGGGTTGTAAGATATCTATTTAAAATAATTCGTAGGTAAGGATGCGTATTACGTTGGGTAAATGGGTAAATCTAAAAATAGCATCACAGGCAGATTCTCCATCCTATTCGAGTGTTTGTAGATGTTGACTTCACAAAAAAAATCAAAAAGTAAGATAAAAAAAATAAAATAAAATCTAAAAAATTAAAAAAAAAACAGAAAAATAGACGTTTACTTCACAAAAAAAAATCAAAAAATAAAATAAAATCTAAAAAATTAAAAAAAAAATCAGAAAAATTAAAAAATTCATTGGAATCTTCGACCGTTTCGACCCGTACCGTTTCGATGCGAACGGTTTCGACCCGTACCATTTCGAATCGAACCGTTTCGACGCGAACCGTTTCAACCCGTACCATTTCGACCGGTACCGTTTTGACGTGAACCGATGATCTAAACCTGATTTTCCTTCTGTTTTATTTTGTTTTGTTTCATTTTCTGCTATTTCTGTATCAGATTGTCGATGTTGTGAGAATTCGGTTGATTATAATCGGAAACTGGATTGATAGATGTAAAAATTGATGAAGATATGTATGATAGCTGGGGTTTCTACGAGTCTAAAGCATGCCAGTTAGGCCTGTTGCAGAGAACTTTAGGATTATGGCTTGTGATTTTGAAATTATGAATGTATAACTCCTTAGTTATGGGAGTATATGGGACAATTTTATATTAAGCAGTTTTATTTATTTGTGGTTAAGACAGCGAGTATTTGACATAATTGGTGATAAGTTGATGGCTTTATGCAATTTTTTGGTTTTGATCATTTGTTGCAAGTGCCACAGACATTTATGACAAGAGTATATTGATAATTATATACTGTTGTATTTCTGAAATTATCTTATCTAAGACATTAGGCTATTGTCCTTATTTTATACTTTAACATCACATAAAGTTGTTACCTTTATGATTAGATTCTATATATTTTAATTGAGGTGATTTTTTTTGGATAATACAGGAACCAGAACCTATTGACTTGGAATACTACAGAAAAGTGCTTGGATCTCGTATAGTTGATTCTTACAAAGAATAGTACGTTTTTCTTCAATGTAATCTAACATGTATACTTTTTTACACATATGTTAAACAGAGTGGAATTAGGAATAGACGTATCCGGACAAGAGAAAGTTTGGAGGACCTTTCAAGCCATCGGTGACATTGCTTTTGCTTATGCTTATTCTACTGTTCTTAAAAAAGTTATAAACGGGTCAAATATACAATATATGTTTTTATCTTAGGATCTGAAGCTTGACGAAAACGTTGCACATTTTTGGCCGGAGTTTGGTACGAATGGAAAAGATCAACTAAAGGCAGGTTCTCTTAATCCAAGTTCTATTATTTTCTGTCTTCTTAATTAAGGCATGTTTTAGTTGTCCCATTTGAACAAACATTAGTGACTAAGGATGTTTTTGGATTTGTACGGTTTGGGACGAAGCGGAACCGAGGCACATCGGGACGTCGAGTATCGACACGACATGTACGATTTGGGATATCGAAAGGGAAATGGTTGATACACAGCTCATAGCTCATGATAAGGAGGTTTACGATATTGCGTGGGGCGGTGTGGGTGTGTTCGCATCGGTTTCGGCTGATGGGTCGGTGAGGGTGTTCGATTTACGGGATTAGGAGCATTCGACGATTATTTACGAGAGTTCTGAGCCAGATACGCCGTTGGTTCGGCTTGGGTGGAATAAGCAGGATCCGAGGTATATGGCGACGATTATAATGGATAGCAAGAAGGTGGTTGTGTTGGATATTCGGTTTCCGACGTTGCCGGTTGTGGAGCTGCAGAGGCATCAGGCGAGTGTGAATGCGATTGCATGGGCGCCTCATAGTTCGTGTCATATTTGTACTGTGGGTGATGATTCGCAAGCTCTTATTTGGGATTTGAGTTCTATGGGGCAGCCGGTTGAAGGGGGTTGGATCCGATTTTGGCGTGTACTGCTGGTGCTGAGATTGAACAGTTGCAGTGGTCGTCTTCGCAACCGGATTGGGCTGCCATTGCTTTTGCGTCGAAGCTACAGTCTGAGGGTATGATTGTGTTAAAATGTTGGTCTTTTTTGTAATTGTGTTTAGTTGGTTGCATTGATTTTAGGTTGACTTGTAGCCTATATAAATTTGGGAATACACTGACATTTGCATTTGCTTCTTACCCATTTAAATGCTTTAGTTTTTTGGTTGTGATTGTTCAAGAACTAAGCACCTGTGCATGGTACTGATCAAATAAAATGTCTTATGTATCACATATAGGTGTTTTAGGGGCGGCAATTCTTGACACGAGCCACAAACCCGACATGAAAGAAACAGGTTTGGGTCAATTAACACAACCCATTTTAAAAAAAACGTGCCGGGTTCGGGTTGACCCGTATTGAAACAGGTCCAGGTTTGGGTTGACCCGTTTAACTATTTAGAAAAAAAGGTTTTATATTGTTTTTTCCGTTACATGCTTATATTATGCTTTGCAGGGGAGTTTGCATGTTATTCTAAGAAATCATATAAAAAATCATTTTGTAAATATAATTTTTTTAACACATCTCATAACCCGTGAAGCTCACGGGTATATAACCTAGTTTGTTATATAATGATATATAGTGTTACATAGTGTTATATGGTATTATATGGTGTTACATATTGTTATACGGTGTTTATATGGTGTTATATAGTATTATATATAGTGTTATAATACACTTCTCACACTTCTTACACTTTGAGCACTTTTTACAGGATCCTCTACCTATATATATATAAATTTGTTACTATCCATAAAAATAAATAAAACCCTTAGCTAATAAACTAAAAAACAATAAAAATGAAAACCAATTTTTGAAAGGAGTTAAGTAATACGTATAAAACACAAAACTATTAAAAGAAATACAAATAAAATATAAATTATCTTTAAATATTTGTCACTATTTGGACAGCTGGACACACACTCACCCTACAAGTTTCAAACTTTTAGAAAAGTAAAGATAAAATGTTATTTTCATTTAAAATATTCTTCAGTTGTCTTCACTATGCTTAACAACCTGAATCCTTTGTCTTCAGTTGAAACATTTTTAGATTTACATTCAGTTGAACCATTTTCAGACCTATATTTTATTCACCTTTCTCTTTTCATTTTATCTGCTTTACTGCAATTTAAGAGGTCAAGAACAAGAAAACCATCAGAAGTCGGATCTCCGGTGAAGAAAAGCTAGCCGGTCAAGAAAGTTGAGGGGTATCCCGGGACACCCCTGGGATAACCCTAGGTCCGCCCCTGTAACTGACTCTATTAATTATTTATTTAAGCAAACAAAACAAGTTTCTTAATTAATAAATTTGATATATAACTTAACTTTAAGCCAAATTATATTTATTTTACACTATTTAGATATAACACATACAAATTACTTTTAGGAGACAACAATGTATATATATTTTTAAAATGGCTGCTTATATGTAGTTATAAGAAAACGATTTGAAGAGTTAATTTTTGATATTGTATAATGTTCAAAACGAGAGAACTGGCCGGTACGCAAACACCAACAATGAGCATGAATACCAAATTACCCAAATAAAGTTATAATTTAGATTACGGCAATAATGTAGGGCTTCACCGCGTTTGATTCAAGCTTAAGGATTTATTCTGTTATTGCTATTCGTTAATTAAGTAAAATTTCGTGGTCTCGTATTTTTTAGAGTTCTATTATTTTTATTTGTTCCGTATTTTACAGACTCTATGTTCATTGTTCATTCAAACTTAGGGAACTATTGAGGTTTTGCTATTGATACTGGTATTAAAGATATGCATCTCATTGTTTTAATCGTAGCATTAAATTTTCTTTACCAAATTGGACTCATTACATTGGTTTGTTATTATTTCAAGTCGGATACTTTGACTCATTAAGGTTTATCTTTGATTATTCTTGAGAGGATTTATCAGTTTCGGCAAAGGTATGATTGATTATTCTCCAGAGGATTAATCAGTTTCAGGAAAAGTATATATTCACCGTATATGATAACGTGCTCACACCCCGACCCACAACGGATTATCGGTCGGAGCAAGATGATTGTCCAAAGCTTATGACACTATTAAATGTTTTAGTATTTATTCATGTCCCTAATTAAATTGTTATATAAACATAACCAATTCCAAATAATACAAACATAACTTAAAGCATAAAACATAGAAAATAAATCTCATTTATTTAATCTAAGGCAATCCTACATGTCTTCAGTCCTTGCACATCAAATCTCGTTCCTGTATCATGCGTAAAATATTTGGGTCAACTAAAAGAAGTTGGTGAGTTTATCTAAGTTTAAATGAAAATAATTTATTTAAAAATGTTAACATGCAAATCATGTGTTAATGAGATAATCACAAACAATAATCAATAGTCATAAACAATAAACAATAATCACAAACACACACAACCAATGCGATAAGTGAGTCTCATGCCCTGAAGAGCGAAACTAGTCTCAAGCTCTGAAGAGCGAAACTAAATGATAATTGCGAGACCTGGCTCACCCATGGCCGTGGGGAACTAGTGAACCAATTGATCCACAATGTGACGTGCTAGAATACAATTGACTGCGACACACAGCTAGATAAACAAACAGGTAACAAATACACATAACACATAACCACAAATTGATTTTTGCATGCTTTGATATGTGAATTTAAATGAATTTTTGATTTTTGCGTGACACATGATACACTCCAAAATGTTTGAAAACATATACTCACAATTTGCGAAGTTTGATCCACGAAAATGAAACCGCCGAGAAAATGAATAAATCCAAATGTAACAATTACCCTAAATAAATACATGGAATCACAAAACTAAACGAATCGAGCAACACAAACAAATCTAGGAATTAGGTTCTTCAATTTGAGGACTTTGGTATAACTAGAAATATATAACAATTTTCCATCACGGATAATAAACTAGTATTTACAAAACTAAATGAATAAATGTAACAACTTGTAATAACATAAAATTAATTGTGTCATTATATTCATAATGTATGTAATAAATTTAGTTAAATTATTAATAACTCATCTAGTAAGTCTATATTCTAGACTATTATAACCATCTTGTACTTTTTATTTAAAATATTTTAAATTGGTAAAAAGAATTAATTTGTTTTATAATTTGATGATTAATCCTTTTATTACCAAAACAATTACAAAAAATTATGTCATTTTGATATAAAAATTCCAAGACTTATATATTTTCTGGAAAAATCAGTCATAATATTTGTGAGATTTTATTTTGATAAATTTGAAATTTTATATGATTTTCTATATTATATAACACGGATAAAATATTGGCAAATTGGATTTAAAATGACCTCAGCTTTCTCAATTTGGCCGATAATAATCCCAACTTAGTTATTGGCCGATAATAATCCAAATTGGTCCACTTTTGGCCGATAATAGCCCGCCATTAAAAATAGCTTAACAAAGTTAAGCTTTTTTACCGAATTACAAATTGATGTTTTATAGATTTTGATCAGAACGAGGATACGAGTCGCTTTATGTAAAACTTACCTCGAAACGATGCTTCAAACGACTAGATTTTTGTTAATTAGAAGTTTAAACACCCGAATTGAAGCACCGTTTTTGTCGTTTGAGGCAGTATTTCGAGATAAATTTTACATCAATCAACTCGTTTCCTCGTTCTAATCAAAAACCCTAAAACATCACTTTGTAATTAGGAAAAAACTTAACTCCGTTAAGCTATATTTAACGCAGACTATTATCGGCCAAAAGTGGACCAGTTGGGATTATTATCGGCCAATAACTGAGTTGGGATTATTATCAGCCAAATTGAGAAAGCTGGGTGTAACAACCCGCACGTTCGTGCGGTGTTACTACTCGTTACACTCGATACGCCTAGCACCAGAGATTCAGATCAGATCATAATGTAGCTTATCGCTTACAACGCTAATTCCCAGTATTTTCGCATATTACGCATACTTTATCGCTATAACACATCACATCGCACATACTAACACTCACGATGACGTTGAGTGAGGACCTATTCTACCCTCCTCGATGGCCGTGGTGTGTCGCAAAGCAACACATATTCGAAACACACACCCGAAGTTTTGCGCAACCCGATTATCGCAATGCAGATTTGGAAATGTGAATACTTATATGCGACCCTTTGTGACTAATTATAATAAATAAGCTATCGCAACGCTTAGCGATTGAAACGAAAAGTCGGAAAACCAACTCGCCAAAGTCACTCGATCGAATGGCCATCCGAACGGCTTGCCATCCGATCGGATATCCATCTGATCGACAGGCCATCCGATCCATTGCACTCCATCGCCTTCTCTCCTCTTCACCTATAAATAGCACTTGTCACATCACTGTTCAAGTGATGTGATAGCTTTCACTCGACCATCACACTTTTGGGCTATTTTCTCTCGGTTTCTCGCGATTCTTGTAAGTTTCTACCTCAAATCTTGTACTTCTATGATCTACACCCACTTCTTCATCATTTTCACCATCAAATCTTAACTTTTCACCATGAAATCGTCTGATTTGAGGTGTATTAGGATGATGTCATCATGGAGTTCTTATGGACTTCAAGTTTTGACCTCATTCCACCAAGAATAACTCAGATCTGAAGGATTTCCACATGATTAAAAATTGTTTTCGCATAGATCTAAACATTTTGAAAGATAAAAGGATTGAAAGATACTTTTCCAACTTTCTTTCAACTCTTTTACACTCAATGCGCCCAAACCCGATAGAATCGAAGCTCGTTTAGGTCTTCTACTCATTTCTTAGTGAAGTATCGGTCTGAGATCTGATTTCTATCAAAGAGACAATCGATTTTGGGTTGAACATGAACAACCGTCACGAACAGCTAACTGATCGGATTGGGGTGATTCCCGTTCGATTGGGTAATCTGGGTCTGATGGAGTTTCCGTTGCTTAACACGTTGTCATACCGTCTCGATCAAACCGCAAAGCTTTCAAAATATTCAAATTTCAAGACGATCAGATTATGGGACGGATTGCCGTCCAATCGGATTGCCATCCGATCGGACGACAATCCGATCGGTTGACATTTGGACCTTCAACACTTTATCATTTTCATAATTTTCAAAGATCATCAGTCTCTAACGGATTGCCATCCGATCGGAAGACCATCCGATCGAATGACCATCCTACTGTGAACTAGTTCTCAAACTGAAATGTCTCGCCAATCGGATCGCTATTCGATCAAACGACCGTTCGTTCGACGACCTGAAAGGTAGAGATAATTCTCTATTTTCAAAATGCTACAACGAAAACTTCAAAGCCATCATACACAAACACATCCATCCCGAACGAATGTTAATCCGACCGAATGGCCATCCGATCGGATGACCATCCAAACAGATTGACATCCGATCGAATGACCATCCGATCGGATTGCCATCCGATCGGATTACCGTTCGACACCGTTTAACGAGCCATTCATCGCTTATGCTATCGTTCTGTGATCAGGCTAGTCTCATACACGCTCCCTTCAATCCAAGATTGTGTTTACTTGGTGAACACGAACTGTGAGTATACTCGAACCCTTTTTATCGCATTTTGGGTGTAACATACGTTTCTATCAAATCAAACTAATCGAATGCTTAAACCATTTACACTTGCGAATGACTGAATTACATATTAACACGTGATGCTAGTTACATATGTGCTAGGACTTTTACTCGCGGCGTCTCGCCTTAACTAGTATAGTACTATAGTACCCGACGGGGTCTAGTTAGGATGAATAGCAATCGCAATCGCAGCTCGAGTGACTTAGCTGGTAGTATCTGTCTTGTGTTTATGTTATGTATCTCGTTTATGTATGTGGTAATTCGCAGCACTTTTATCTACTATGCTTTTCTATCAAAAACTTGTATGCTCGCCAATACTTTTGTATTGACGTTGTTTTAGCGTATGTTGCAGGTCTAGTCGCAGTCTTCATCAAATCAAGCTAGGAAGTCTAGAAACTCACCTAAAATCTAGGCTGTCGGATTTGTATTGTTCGAGAGGACAAGAAATCTGTGATAACTTATGTGATTGTATTGTTTGTTAGTATGGGATAACAAATGTAATAAATATTGTCGCTAATTAGTTGTTACGGATTCTCTTGAGCAATCTGATTCGCCTATTGCTGTGCCCCGATGATTCCGTCATCGGTTGGGCTGTGACAGATTGGTATTAGAGCCATAACTATAGGGAGTTAGGAAAGACACGACCAAGTCCGGGTTTCGATGTCTTAGAATTGACCTAGTCTATAGTCTAAGTACCAACAGGCTGTCTCGTGCAAACCCAGTGGGGTTTGTACGGGCCTACGTGATATTCTCGTTCGAATCCGCTAAAGCTACAACTTCGCGTGAACACCGCATACTAAAACTTCACATGAAGAGCCATTCCTAAGGCTGGAATATTAGCTTTTCCTAAGGCCAACACAATACACACGTTTTCGAAAATACTCGCATAACATGACCGAGTGGTCCAGTCGAGATTAGGTGTGAAAACTAAGAACTCTCGACAAGATCGCTCACTCGACGCATTTTTCTAGCACGAGAACTTCTCGTTGAGCTAGGGGTGACATCCACATCTCAGCTGAAGTCTCCATTTCAAAAATCTAGCGGAACTCCCGAATTTATTCGATGAGCACAACCCCAGCTAGGAGCAAAGTTGTTAAGTCAGGGGTGAAACCCGTACCTTAATAACTCGTTCCACCCTAACAAATGGTTTCCAAAAGCTCCCACCAAGGACTCGACTATAACGATAACTCGAGCCACGCGATGACTAGGAAGACGAACGCCATGAGCTGCATCCCAGTGGAGGCATAGTCTTCTAGGGCAACGCGCGTGCACGGACTTGTTGGGTATAGTTGGGCCACCTTGGGTAGTCGACGCCTAAACACCCGAGGCACTCTGATTTTTACGCTTTACTGAACCTATTTACGCTTATGTGTTTACAATTTAACACTTTACGCTTTATCGGTTTCTCGATTTATCGACTTTTGCTCCCTGCTTTATAAACGCACAACTCGCACAGCCATCACAATCTAAAACGAAAACCGAATGCTCGCAACAAAACTAATGTCTCATTTCTCGCCCTCGCTTTCTCCCTTCAACGCATCCTCGCGCATTCTACACCGACATGTATGTGTATAAGTATAAACTACGACTATTTATAGATACAAAACAAATCATTTGTGTGAGAACTTAGGAATCTCGTACCTCCTATGTGGCTCCTATGTGATTTTGTAATACTATACTACCTGCAATAAGCTTTGAACGCACTCAATCGCATCGCAAACTCAAAAATCATTATGATCAAATCTCTCTCTATCTAGATGTCTTCAAACGACTCTACCTCGAGACAAACAGCTAGGAGAAGAGCCAAACGGAGCGCCGAGAAGAGGATTGCCTCGCTTGTGGCCAAGGAAGTGGCCAAGATCATTCCTCAAATTGTCGCTCAAGTGCACTCTCTCAGCAACTCTCGAACCTCGGAAGACTCTAAGACGGAAGCGTCGCAATCTTCCTTCCTCAACAAGCACTTCAAAGCCTGTAACCCAATGGTTTTCACAGGTGAAGGAGGTGTATCTCAGTTGCTGCAATGGTTTGATGCCATCGAGGTGACCCTTCGTCAGAGTGGGTGCCCCTAGCATTTCTGTACTACTTGCACAACTGGAGTTTTTGAATCGCAAGCATTCGACTGGTGGACAGCCGAACGTAACAAACGTGGGATCTCCGCAGCTTATGCTCTTTCTTGGGATGAGCTGAAGGAACTCATGAAGAAAGCGTACTGCCCTCCCCACGAAGTCCAGAAACTAGAAGACGAATTTTGGGAAATCAAGCAAGTCGAAGGTGACAATACTGGCTACACCGCAAGGTTCAAACAGCTTAGCATAATCTGCCCAAGTCAACTCAACACTTCAGAAAAAGCCATCACGAAGTACATTCGTGGCTTGCCTGAATGTGTGGGCGACTTTGTCGAAGCTGCAAGACCTGCTACCGTCGAAGAAACCTACCGCTTGGCTGCAGAAATCAATGACAAACGAGTCTTGGACGGATTCTTTTCTAGGAATCCTGTCAAACAGGCTTACCAAGCAATCATCATCAATTCTTTCGACGATTCTTCCGAAGATTCTTCCGACGATTCTACTGATGATTCTTCAAGTGAGTCCTCAGACGAATCCTCCGATGACACCGCACCGCCTCCAGAAGCTCAGCCCAGCTGCAAACGAAAGACCTCGAGCCCAAACTCTTCAAAAACTGGACTGTCGCAACTAGAACCTCTCCAAGCAGTTCCAGTTCACTCGAAGCACGCCTATAACAGAACTCATCCCCTATGTCTCACGTGTACGTATCATCACCCGCCAGAAGCTAACTGTTTCTATTGCGCAAATTGCAACTGGTATGGTCATCTTACCCAGCACTGCCGCACAGGGCCACAAACTTGAAGAATTTCAACAACAATCGCAGTCTCCGCAGAAGTTTCTACAACAACATCGACTATGCTCCTAACGATGTTGTAATAACGCGATTTTGCGACGTTAAATTTCTTTCATGTATTAAACTTGTTCTACTACTCGATGCAACGTTGACTTTATCTCTCTCGCTCTCTCGTACACTCGCACACGGACTATAAACTAGCACTATACACTATATAATGTGTTTTACCCCTGCTATGCGTTCTTGAGATAAGTTACGATAAATGTGCAAGGATCAAATTAATCATGGGTGCACACGGGATTACTGTGGTTAGTGCACGGAGATCGTAGTGAGTTTCAATGATGCCATAACGTAAAAACATGGTTAAGCGTGGTGGATACGCCGCTGGTACTTCCTATATATAAGCGTCTTGACCATGTCGACACAGTGTGACACCTATTCACGGGGCAGAGGCGTATGGTTGAAGCATGGTGGATACGCCGCTGGTACTTCCTATATATAAGTGCTTCGCCATGTCAACCAATTTCCTGTGGAGAAAGTGCCGCGCAACGTTAAGCGTTATTAGACCAAGTATACTATTGAAATTATTTTAGACACACTAACCTACATCGCAGGGCGTAACATCTCATCGCAACTCAAGGGTGTCATCACTAGACTTTTCGTAAGTCAACACGCTCGCGATCGCATTAATGCTGAAATCTACCTCGCACTCGCTACCGCGTTGCGCTTAACGCTTAAACGCTTTATCACGCTCCTATCACTCTTAACGCTTACCACTCTATTGCTTACCGTGGATCGTTTGACGTGTACCGCTCATCACTCGTCGCTTTTCACCTTAACGCTTATCGCACCCATCTCATCGCTTCGATACTCTTACCACTTATCGCCTGACGTTCATTGTTATCAGTTTTATGTTAGCGCACATGACCTCGCTTCACGAGATGAAACTGATAGGGTTAAAACATGGTGGATACGCCGCTGGTACTTCCTATATATAAGTCTTTTAGCCATATCAGCAGACTTTCATGGAAAGATGCCATGTGGGGCTTAACGATTAGTTAAATTGTGGTGTTATTTAATCTACTCACTCATGTTGTTTATCGCTCATCGCCATTCGCTTAACACTCGCCGCTTATCGCACTTGCTCGTGTTGCTAACTGAGATCGTAAACGACTTCATCGCTCAGTTTGCTAAATCCTACTTTTAAAACTTGGTCTGATCGTCCTTCGCTTGGACCGAGGAAATCGAAATCAATCAGTACTATGTCAACACGCCTGACACTGCCTCATGGGACGGAAGCCATATGGCTAAAACATGGTGGATACGCCGCTGGTATTTCCTATATATAAGTGTTTTAGCCATATTGTCGAACTTTCGTGGAAAGGTGCCATACGGGGCCGACTTTAAAAATTTAAATTTTTGGTATTAATAAAACCTTTGTGTAAACAAAGCTTTTCTTACAAAACTTTTACAAAATGAAGGAAGGAACTTCAAAAATTTTAATTAAAACCTTATACAAAACAAGATTTTCTTGTGACGCTGGCGTAACGATCGACTCAAAGTTTACGCCGTGAGATGAGAAAATTTTCGTAAAACAAGTTTTATTACCTTGAAATCTTTTTAGTAACTTAACAAAGCTTCTCTTATGGCGCTAGTGTGAACATCGATGCAGTTCAACACCGCGCTGTGAGAAAATTTTCATAAACAAGTATTTTTCTTCAAAACCCTTTTCGCATCAAGATAATCAATTTTGAATCGCCTTTTTGTGGGATGTCATCTTTTGTTATATGGACCGCTTACTCGCCGCTTTCTCCTAGCCATCGCAACGCTTCCACTCTTGAGTTTTCAATCGATCGCCCGCTTATCTTGACGCTTTATCGCCCTCTCACTCGCAATCAATTCTCACGACCCTCCTTGTGGATTAATTTCGGGACGAAATTTCCTAAAGCAGGGGAGACTGTAACAACCCGCACGTTTGTGCGGTGTTACTACTCATTACACTCGTTACGCCTAGCACCAGAGATTTGGATCATAATGTAGCTTTATCGCTTACAACGCTAATTCGCAGTATTTTCGCATATTACGCATACATTATCGCTATAACACATCACATCGCACATACTAACACTCACGATGACATTGAGTGAGGACCTATTCTACCCTCCTCGATGGCCGTGGTGTGTCGCAAAGCAACGCATATTCGAAACACGCACCCGAAGTTTTGCGCAACCCGATTATCGCAACGCAAATTTGGAAATGTGAATATTTATATGCGACCCTTTGTGACTAATTATAATAAATATATATGTGTATGGATATGTGTAAACAAGCTATCGCAACGCTTAGTGATCGAAACGAAAAGTCAGAAAACCAACTTGCCAAAGCCACTCGATCGAATGACCATTCAATCGAATGGCCATCCGAACGGATTGCCATCCGATCGGATGGCCATCCGAACAGATTGCCATCCGATCGGATGGCCCTCCGATCGACAGGCCATCCAATCCATTGCACTCCATCGCCTTCTCTCCTCTTCACCTATAAATAGCACTTGTCACATCACTGTTCAAGTGATGTGACAACTCTCACTCGACTAGCACACTTTTGGGCTATTTTCTCTCGGTTTATCGCGATTCTTGTAAGTTTCTACCTCAAATCTTGTACTTCTATGATCTACACCCACTTCTTTATCATTTTCAACATCGAATCTTAACTTTTCACCATCAAATCGTCTGATTTGAGGTGTATTAGGATGATGTCATCATGGAGTTCTTATGGACTTCAAGTTTTAACCTCATTCCACCAAGAATAACTCAGATCTGAAGGATTTCCACATGACTAAACATTGTTTTCACATATATCTAAACATTTTCAAAGATAAAAGGATTGAAAGATACTTTTCCAACTTTCTTTCAACTCTTTTACACTCAATGCGCCCAAAACGATAGAATCGAAGCTCGTTCAGGTCTTCTACTCATTTCTTAGTGAAGTATCGGTCTGAGATCTGATTTCTATCAAAGAGACAACCGATTTCGGGTTGAACATGAACAACCGTCACGAACAACTAACTGATCAGATTGGGGTGATTCCCATTCGATCAGGTAATCTGGGTCTAATGGAGTTTCCGTTGCTTAACACGTTGTCATACCATCTCGATTAAACCGCAAAGCTTTCAAAATATTCAAGTTTCAAGATGATCAGATTGTGGGACGGATTGCCATCCGATCGGATTGTACTTGAGCCTCAACACTTAAACATTTTCCAACTTTCAAGGATCTGAATGTCAAACGGATTGCCGTCCGATCAGATTGCCATCCAATCGAACGACAATCTGATCGGTTGACATTTGGACCTTCAACACTTGATCATTTTCATAATTTTCAAAGATCATCAGTCTCTAACGGATTGCCATCCGATTGGAAGACCATCCGATTGAATGACCATCCTACTGTGAACTTGTTCTCAAACTAAAATGTCTCGCCAATCGGATCGCTATTCGATCGAACGACCATTCGATCGATGACCTGAAAGGTAGAGATACTTCTCTGTTTTCAAAATGCTACAAGGAAAACCTCAAAGCCATCATACACAAACACATCCATCCCGAACGAATGTCAATCCGACCGAATGGCCATCCGATCGGATGACCGTCCGATCGGATTACCGTTCGACACTTGGTTCTCTTCGCACCGTCTAACGCGCCATTCATCGCTTATGCTATCATTCTGTGATCAGGCTAGTCTCATACACGCTCCCTTCAATCCAAGATTGTGTTTACTTGGTGAACATGAATTGTGAGTATACTCGAACCCTTTTTATCGCATTTTGGGTGTAACATACGTTACGTTTCTATCAAATCAAACTAATCGAATGCTTAAACTATTTATCACTTGCAAATGACTGAATTAGATATTAACACATGATGCTAGTTACATATGTGCTAGGACTTTTACTCGTGACGTCCCGCCTTAACTAGTATAGTACTATAGTACCCGACGGGGTCTAGTTAGGATGAATAGCAATCGCAATCGCAGTTCGAGTGACTTAGCTGGTAGTATCTGTCTCGTGTATATGTTATGTATCTCGTTTATGTCTGTGGTAATTCGCAGCACTTTTATCTACTATGCTTTTCTATCAAAAACTTGTATGCTCACCAATACTTTTGTATTGACGTTGTTTTAACGTATGTTGCAGGTCTAGTCGCAGTCTTCATCAAATCAAGCTAGGAAGTCTAGAAACTCACCTAAAATCTAGGCTGTCGGATTTGTATTGTTCAAGAGGACAAGAAATCGGTGATAACTTATGTGATTGTATTGTTTGTTAGTATGGGATAACAAATGTAATAAATATTGTCGCTAATTAGTTGTTCTGGATTCTCTTGAGCAATCTGATTCGCCTAGTGCCGCGCCCCGATGATTCCGCCATCGGTTGGGGTGTGACACTGGGATTATTTAAATCCAATTTTCCTAAGATATTTAATAAATCCATATGATGTCCAATAATAACCAAAATTTTCATAAACAATAACATAATTTCAATTTCACCCAAACATGTATCTAAGATCAAAAGCTCCAAATTCTAGAGTCTACGAACCCTAAAATAAAAAGAAATTAAATTTGGATAGAGAAATAGATAGAAGGGTTTTGTAGAGCATGAAAAATGAAAAATATTAGGTTCGAGAATCACCTTAATTGGTTAAGAAATGAGAGAGAAATCGATAGAACAATTTCCAAGCCCTAGGTTTGATATTCATTTGAATTTGTGTAATTGGATGATTGTTAATGGAATTAGAGAGTGGGGAAATGTGTGAAAAAGGAGTAAGGATTCTATTGGACAAATTTTGAGGTCTATGATTACGAATTTTTCAAAACCCTTTCAAGTTCATGATGTGTTTTAATGGTGTTTAAAGATAATTAATTCTCAAAATAGTTTAGTTAATTAGAGAATGTTATTAAAGAACTAAAGATGGGGAATCAGTTTTGCATGACATACAAATCGTTTGGAACAACAACCAAGTCGTTTGGCCTTTTTAAACGATACCCTAAAGCGGGTCGGGTCTTGCATCGCAACTGGGTCGAGATGAAGAGGAAACGGTTGGAGGAGACAAAGAACAGGTAGATGTCATTTGTTTGTGCGGTCGTTTTATATAGTGTCACATGTTGTTGGATGTCACGTATCGTTTGAAAGTTGTATGTTGTTTGGTAATCGTTTAGGTTGAGAGCCAGGTAGAGGAGATTAAAATGACGAGTGGTGTGCAGGCGGTTGGCACGTGGGATCCACCCTAGGGCGAGTGGGGATTTGATAGGAGGGCGTGTTTGATAGCGGGATCAGGTTTGGGTTATTTGCACAAATGGTCCTTGCCTTTTTTAACTTATTAACAAATAAAGTAACTTTGTTAATTGGTTTGTTTTATAAAGACTAATGGTACTAACCGAGTTTTGTTATAAAATTAATATTTAAAATCCTGAAATAATTAAATTATTTGAGTTAATACACAACATTGTTAAAAATAATAAATATTTGCATTTTAATTTATTACGTTTCGGATCAGGTTACAAAAAATGAGTCGGTTTTTTTCTAGGATCCGTTTTTGACGTTACAAACGTCATAAAAGATATGTAGTTAAGATATGTAACATTTTTTTAGTTGCCCAAACCTACTCCAACTACTATGTGTCAGTCAAAGAGGATAAGATAGAAGGAACTCATCGTCCAAATGACGTAACAGTTAACACGAAGAGATACAAGAAATTCCTAGAATACCTCTTGATGATGAATGGTGGTGTGACAACATAGATGAGATCATGCAGGCGTATGACTAAATTAATATCATCATGATGTAGTTGATCACACTTGAGCTTTTAGCTTTTATGTTTAAGACATATTTTTCCTTATTCGTGTGTTACTTTATTACATTAATTAATGATTTCTTTAAGTACTTGATAATTTAAATGCTAAATCTATTACTTAGTTGACATTTGTAACGGTTATTACATAATCCACCGCAATGATCCTACTAACCTAAAGCCTTGAAAAAAAACATAATAAACTTTTGAGTAAAGTACATGGAAAGTCCGTGTGGTTTTCCAAAACTTTGGATTTGGTCCCTATCTTTCTAAAAGTACATGGATGATCCTTATGGTTTGCACTTTGTAACACATTAAGTCCCTAGCCAAGAAATCTGTAGGTTTTAGGAGGTCCAAGTTATGGACTAAATGCGTTCTAAAGTGCAAACCACATGGACCATCCATGTACTTTTGGCAAAAGTTGAGGACTAAATGCGTTACAAAGTGCAAACCCCCAGGATAGGATATCTATGTACTTTTGGAAAGCGATGGACCAAATCCAAAATTTTGAAAAACTACAGGGACTATTGGTGTACTTTACTCTAAACTTTAAAAAAATATATTATATTAATAACAAAACTACCGAAAACGAGTACGGCAATGCAAAGTGTCGCTCTAGCCGCATCGTGCGGGCACCCCACTAGTTGAATATAGGATAACTGAGAAATTTTACTATTTCTTTAAAATTAAGCCCAAATAAGACCATCTCAATTAGCCTGAGAGGAGCGATGCCACATATGCACCACACCCGTGAAACACCATGTTGCGTTCTGAGGGAAGAAGATGTAGGCGCTCATTGGTTTGATTCAGGTGGCGGACTAGTTCATAGTTTATCATGTTGAAAGTTCAAGTTCACTTACAAGACGACTTAAAATTAATTGGGACCATGAGACTGCTAACTAATGTCCGGTGCTTCAGTGCCTGAATATTTTTCAGACATGAAGATATGTTTAGGCTTTGTTTCTTGTGAGTCGAAATCTATTCATACGAATAGTTAACGATTTAGAGCAAGAGTTCGAATATTTCCAACAGAAATATGACGTAAGGCGTAAAAGAGGTTTCACCGCTTTACAAAAGTGTAAGTCTAAAATTTATCAAATAACGTACGAAACTTGCACCGACTCATGGGATGAATATTTGAAGATGCCAGAAAAAACATTGCGAAATAGTATTTACAATTTTTGTAAAGGTATAATTATTTTTGTTGACAATTATCTTTTAACTTTTACTATTATAAATTATACTTATTTAGTATTATTATTATTATTATTGTTGTTGTTGTTGTTGTTGTTGTTGTTGTTGTTGTCGTTGTTGTTGTTGTTGCTGTTGTTGCTGTTGTAAATGTGTTGTTGAATTCTACGGCAAGCAATATTAAAATCCATTATTCCTATCTATTAATTACGCAGCGGAATTTAAACATCAGGACCGTAGTTAGGAAATATTTCTCAGAGTTTAAAACACCAAACTTTTTATATATAATAAATACATGGGATAAAATCCAAGTTTCCTTTACAATGCATTTATAGGGATAAACCCTAATTATTGCAAACAAAATCTCCTTTTTATTTAGGTAACTTTTATAGCCACTTTTCTAAGCCTTCAGTGTTCTACAACTGGTTCCTATTAGCTTCATATTAAGTTACCTGAAACGCGTTTTAAAAGATTTTATCAGCAAGAAATACTGGCGAGTGCATCCCAGTTT
Source organism: Helianthus annuus (assembly GCF_002127325.2). Classification (NCBI taxonomy): domain Eukaryota; kingdom Viridiplantae; phylum Streptophyta; class Magnoliopsida; order Asterales; family Asteraceae; genus Helianthus; species Helianthus annuus. Next base: position 55,938,757 of record NC_035449.2, on the reverse strand, counting down.
AATTAAAACAGTTTTATAAAGTTTACAGTATTAAGATTTACAATGCTCGCATCTATCCAATTAATCAACACAGTATTGCTATTGGGCAACCATTGTCCCCCGTGCTTGCGGTCATGCTACTATTCGCAATAGTAACGAGTTTCAAGTAATATATACAAAACCCCACATACTGGTGATAATTGTAGAATTATAAATACTTAGTCACTTTAAGTATCTTGATAAACATTTAGGGTTTTCTAAAATATTTGGACAATGATTCATAAAAAGATTTACAAAAAGGTGACAAAAAGCAAATGTGCTCACAAAAAGGTTTACAAAAAGTAAGACGTACTCACTTTGTTTATTTAGGTAAAACTAAAGCTTCCTGGTGAATCTCCTGGTTATTATCTATTAAAGTTAAACAATACACACGTCTTAGTAAGATAATCCAAATCACATTTAATCGTCCAACTCTAGACAGAACTCCAACGACTGAGTCAGGCAGGGCCTTGACATGCGTTACAGAGTCCTAGATCAATCGGGTAGGGTAACGAATACGTGATCGGGGGTTACAATACTTACAACAAGACAGAGCTTCGCTTTTTAGGGGTATAATTCCCGAGCATAATAGCCCACTATATCTCAGAGAGAAGAAAAGAAATTAAACGGTTTGCAAATGAGGCCGAAAGCCTCTGTTTATAGTCTGACCGAAGGCGGCCCGCGGCCCGCGACGCCTTCTTCTTCTTCTTTTGCGGCCCGCGAGGGGAGTAGGGTAGGATCAAGCTTGGTCGACTCACTCGGTAACCTTCACACGTTCAAGGACAGACATGGGGTGACCGGGTCGCGGCCCGCGAGACCCATGTTTTATTGTTTTTATATTATTTTAATTATTATAAAGGTTATTTGGGTTTGTTTACGCGTATACGAGTGTATTTAGGAGCGTTTAGGGTGTTTTATGATGGTTGTTATACTATTTAATAAAATATATAATGCACTAGTATAGTAACCCAATTTAACTTTATCAACATGTCACGAGATAGAACCCCAACGTACTTAGTCGGGCAGAGCCTTGACATGCGTTGGTGGGTCCTAAATCAATCGAACAGGGTATCGACTCAGTAATCAGGGGTTACAACACTTAAAACGGGGCAGGGCTTTGGAGTATTTATGGGTGAATTATTAAATAAAATGGATGAAATAGGGAGATGGCAAGAAGGAGAAAGAAAAAGAAGAATGCAAATGAAATGTTGAATGGACAAAGCTATTTATACTAAAATTCGAATCCTTAGGACTCAGGGCTTTGACCACGTGTCTTCCATCATTTCATTCAATTTGTGACTTGTTGTAATCTACATGCATACGTATAGTTATATTAAATGTGAGGTTTGTTTGTGAAGTCCACGTAACATTCATATTTGAATGTTTAAGTTTCATTATTTTATTTATATATATTATAATTAATTTAACCGCTTCACTTATTTGGTGCTTATAACTTATAAAATATGACGTTTTATAAAATGATGAGTATGCAATTAGAACGAGAATATTTTTATCCACATTTTGGCCTAAGTTTCATTAAAAATGGAGTAAGGTTAATTATAACGTATTTTTATTATTATAATTATTAAACGGTTCCTACGTTCGCCAAAATACCTCATATTTCTATCGGTCAACTTACCCATGATCTATCCGTTTAATAACATAAGTTTTTACATACTTTATTTTAAATTTTATAAATAAAAATTTTGGAAATGTTACATCCTCCCCACCTTGTTTTAAATCTCATCCTCGAGATTCACTGAAATATGGATGAATACTTTTAGTTCGTCATTGATCCTAGTTCTTAAGTATATTCTGATCTTTTAATGGACTTAAATTCTTCATTTACCTCTATATCTTTGAAGAGGTACAACTAAGGATTCATCAGCTAGGTATTTCCTTAAATTATATATATTGTATTCCTGTCATTCGAAATTAATATATTGATTCCGAATGGTAAATCTTAATAGAATTATAGGGGAAGAGAGTCCTTGTAAGTATATCTAATCGTGGTTACTCTTATCTTCTCAAGAACTCTTAATGAAGGTAAAACGACTCTCATTAGCATAAGTTTTTAGATGTTTTTAGCACGACTTTTAGTTACAGGCTTCCTAATGCATTAATAATCGCAAAGGGGAATTCTTATACTTTCAATGGCGACCAACTTAAAGAGTTCCTGCCGTTCATCTTGTCGCACGAATTACGAGACGGATGATCAAACGAAATAACGTTTGATATCGGAATTATAGATGTATATGAGAGATTCCTGATAAATAAATCTAAAATTATCATTGACACACCTGTTCGTGATTTATCCCTAATTGTCAATCATTATGGTCTTTGGATTTCCTTATAGATATACATATTTATATAATCATATATTTTACATACTGTAATATACACACTATTCATAAGGTCAATGTATTTAACAGATTCATATTTCCAAAAACAGGCCAAACATCGGGTCATGGTACTATTTAGGGAATTCTATTAACATAACATATACCCCATCTTACCCGGTCTCGCCGGAGAAGTACCCCCATCTTACCCGAACAAGCTGGAGAGTCTACTACACCATACCCAGTCTTGCCAGAGGGGTAATTATCATTGTATTTCCCTTAAATAGATTTTCTCAAATCAAAATTTTAAAAATTCATCATTTATTATAGCTTGCATCAAGAATCAAGGAAATTAGTATTCTCATGTTGGATCATATTCTAGAACCGAGTAGTATTAATAAACAAGAAATAACAGTGGCCAGGTGTTATCGCTTATTTATCATACTTACACTGTTCTAGTCATTATCCTCACGGCATACGAATAACTATCACACTTTATCTATGCAAGTAATTAGCTTATCTCGAAGCTTATACTAAGGCATTGTTCTTAGGTTCAAGTCTAAATATTATCCTAAGTGTTACCAATAAATATTTATATCATAACTCTTTTGCTTAAGCATAGGTAGTATTATGGTTTTGACTTTCTTTTGTTTGAAAAATGGAGTTTTGACAAAAATATCATTGTCTCCATTGATACTATGGCTAGGTTCAATGTGATAAGTATGCTTACAGCTAACTCTATTCATGCTTATATATTATTTGATTCCGTCACAAAGAATATTTTATTGAGACAGATGGCATTTTAAAATATAATACGTTTCATGATTTATTCTTATAATGACTTCATGTTTTCATATGAATCACCAGTGACATTTTCTCTTATGTTTATTTACAGAAGATATTTGATTTATTGTATTATATATACCATCAAGAAATTCTATTATGTATACATATATAAGTATATATTTATTATTTAGAATAAAATTTCAAATTTCTAGTTAATCTTAAACTTACATATTATATATGCATACGCACATATATATATATATATAGGGTAGGGTTCCAGCGTGAACAACCTCCCAAGCGTGAACTGCGTGAACTGATCTGGACCATTGATTTCCTTTTTAGTTGTTAAGGGTATGATTGTAATTATATCAAAAATTAGATTTAAATCATTATTTTAATAATTGAATTAAGTTACATCTTTCCTATTTTAAATTCATTATCCACAAATCTTTTATTTCATTTTTATTTTTCACATTTCACCACCAGAATTCGAATTATGATTTTTAAGATCCACGTAACCTTCATATTTCAACGGTGTACACATGTGTACTTGGGATTTTTAACAGTACACATGTGTACTCAGCATGGTACATATGTGTAATTAGCTACATAATACATACATATAAACAAACAAAACCTGTAAAACTAGTTTATATTAAGCAAATAACAAGTTACATAATGTTTGCCAAACCAAAAAAAAACATACAATTACAAGTTCCAGTTTCGTGAAAACAATAAACGCAACATAATCGGAAAAATAAAAAAGACATAGTCTTTTACAACTATTCGCCGCGTTGTATGCTGAATCATCCTTATCGACCAAGCAAACAAACATACGTGAATCATCCTTATTGACCTCATACGTGAATCATCCTTATTGACCTCATACGTGAATCATCCTTATCGACCTTCCATCTCCATTTTTCTCGTTTACGACGTCTCCTATAATAACACAAAAAACTCAGCAATTAATACTTTGCATAATTCACAAAAAATATGAGATATCACAAAAACAGACGCTATACACATGGGTACATCGCATTAAAAACAGAGCAAAATTAGAATACACATGTGTACATCGCCTTAAAAACATAGCAAAATCAGAATACACATGTGTACAGCGCCTTAAAACCAGAGCAAAATCATAATACACATGTGTACAGCGCCTTAAAAACAAGCAAAATCAGAATACACATGTGTACAGCGCCTTAAGAACAGAGCAAAATAAAAGAAACACGTGTGTACATTGCATTAACAACAACCTTCAGAACCTCATAACAAATCTTCAAAAATTCTCAACCAAACAATAATAATTTTCAACATCAAAACAATGAAAAATTGCAAACTATTTGGTAATTTGGTTAAATATTGAATAATTTAGAACTTCAAGAAATCAATCCACTGTTTACGATATTAAAAGAAGAATCATATGCTTAACCCATATTAGAAGCTGCCTAATCTTCCATGCATAGATCTTTCAGAAATTCACAGATGACAAATTCACAGCTCATTTACACAAAATCCCTTGATTGATTAAATCTCTTTCAAGCTCGTCGTAACTGAGTTTAAACACAAGATTACCTACATTCTCACTTCCACAGCCCTAAGAATCGTCTAAACACAACAACCAACAACTAAGAATCGTGAATAAAACGAGTAAAATCAGTTGTTAAATCAGTTTTAACTTTTCAAAGTTAACCACAACCCTAGGAGGCAGTACGCGTTACCTATCAGATCCCATCGGACCACCGTCGACCCCCATCGGACCACCGTCGACCCCCATCGGACCACCGTCTACTTCATCAACGATCTTGAAGGCTGATAACAGAGCAAAGAGAGAGATGATTGTCGGAGATGGTCTCCTCTGCTTCCGGCGGCATGGAAGTCGACCCCCATCGGACCAGTTGAAGACGCCGAAACAAGGAATCTATAGGCAGTGGAAAGCAAGTTTTTTTTGTGAAATTAGTAACAGAAACCCTAGATGTTTGATCGGAAAGAAGGGTTGATGGATGGATGGATGGGCGATGAAGGTGAGACGTGGATCTGGGCGACGGATCTGTGAGCTAATAAGGGATTTTCTTTGATGTTGGCTTTGATATGTGAGAGAGAGATATTTGTGGGATTTTGAAACGTAAAAGTAGATATACATGGGATGTTGTTCAATATGATATGTAGATTACATATTTACCCTTATTAGCTTAATTAAATGGTATCAAAAAACCTAATAATTACAATCATGCCATCCATTTAAAATATTAAGATCCTAATAATCAATGGTCCAGATCAGTTCACGCTGGAGAAATTGTTCACGTTTGAACCTAATCCTATATATATATATATATATATATATATATATATATATATATATATATATATAATACTAAATTATTTTGTAATTTATAAAAATACAACTATATATATCCGATAGTACCAATTATCAAGCTTATTCCCATATTTTTATTTATCCTTTTTATAATAATAAAAATAGTAATAGTACATTGAAATAAACTTTTGTTAAATAATATTTTGGATGGACAAATAAAAATTTAAAGAAATAATATAAACTTTCTTGATTTATGGGAACAATTTCATTTTTAACTAGTGGGGTGAACGATATTGGTTTAAAATATTAAAACTTAACTCTTAATTTATTGTATATTATATTTCAAAGAAGTATTATAGTAAGTAATACAAAGTTTGACGTTTCTAAAATGGAAAATATATTAGGTATTTAAGTAATATACATGTATTAGAATATATATATATATATATATATTTCAAATAAAATATAATTGTAATGTATTTAAAGTACTTATATATTATCCTATATTAATAATGAAAGCCAATAAATAGTAATTATTATAATATTATATATATAGTTCTTTTAATATTTTGATGGTTTTAATATTATAATAATAATGACTATTAATAATTATATACATAGGTTAAATATTATATATAATATATAATATTTAGGGTTCAACTTAAATATATATGTAATTTATCTAGTAACATATTAAACAATTTAAAGTAAAAAAATATATAACTAAGTAAACTAAACATAGTCTTATCATTTAGACATAAATATTTGTGACATATATATGTAATATAATCTATATATATTAATAAATGAGATGATTTGGGCTATTTGTCTTTGAATGGTGGAGCCATTTTGCTTATGTGGCATCCATTGATTTAGTGGAGGTTGATTTTGAGAGGGAATTCATTTTAAATACACACAAATTCAAACCACACGGGATCCGAATTATTTCGGGTCATCCATTACCCGATTCAAGGATCCATATAAAAGCATCTTTCTCCTTCATAATTCCTAACCCTAATTCATTCTTTCAGCCGTTTCTCTCTACCTGTCTCTCTCTCTCTCTAGACTTCCAATTTCAGCAATTTCACCTTCAAATCAACCAGCAATCTCGATTCAAACAACAACAAATGGTAACATACTATCTGTTTACATCAATTCGTCTGTCAATATCACAGTTTTTTCTTTGCAGAATCAGTTATTATTCTCTTTACCGCTCTGTTTATAGTATTGCAGATTGAATGACGTACGTATGATTTGGTAGATCGTTAATCTGTTACAAATTGATGTTTTTTGAAGAGCGGCTAGGGTTTTTGATTAGGTTTTTGTAAATTATTGTAGACTTATAACAATTTGAATGATGAATTCGAAGCTTTTATTTCAGTTTGTTTGATTTAATCGTAGATTTGCGTCTGGTTTTTCGATGATTTACGGGTGGTTATTGTTTGTGATTGTGTGAGTTTGAAATTTGTTTTCGGTTTCAGGATTCGAAACAATCATCTTCGAAAGATAAGGATGCAGCGGTAGCGGTTAGTTCTCCACGTCTACGACCGGTAGTCCTGTAACAGAGGTAAACTTTATGCAAAATATTTGTTTTAGTTGTGACGGTTTAAATCCTGCAAGGCGTAGGTATTAGTGGATAACTAGAGTATATTGGATTTTGATAATTTATTGAGGTTTTTATAAGCTGTGAATGAATAAGATCTGTAACATTGTAATAATTAGGATGTTACTGAATATAAATTGAGATTTTTATAAGCTGGGAATGAATAAGATCTATAACATTGTAATAATTAGGATTTTACTACTGAATTTAAAATATGACATATTTAAGTGAAATGCCTTTTTTTTTTCCTTCTTTAGTGGTGTTTTTGGTTTACATGGATTTGTACATTGTATAAAGTTAGAGTCTTTACGGCCATTTCTATAAATTAAATTAAATGTAAAAGAGAATTTAAGAGAAAATGACTATATAGGTTGAAAAGGTTGACTAAAAGTGTAAATTAAATTAAATGTAAAACAGAATTTAAGAGAAAATGACTATATAGGTTGAAAACGTTGGCTAAAAGCTATGAAGGCTGTTTACAAGAATCATCAGATTCTTCCGATTTCAGGTTAGGTTTTCTAGATGGATTTCATTGAGTGTGTATATGCAATTCGACTTAATTGTATGTTTACGATGGATGTAGGCATGCACCAGTGTTGTTCGTTGTCAGTTTATCTACCCAGCTCATCATGGTATGGTACTGATGATCGGGAATTGAAGACAAAAGTATCGTACGTTACAAAGTTTCGTATGCTTTTAACAGACTCATCATCACCAAGGCTTAAATTAAATTGAGTCTGGATCATTTTTTCAGTGTACAATATAGGGTAGTAGATGAACATAATACATGGAAAATTGACATTATGATATGTTTTTGTTATACAATTAGCTTCCTGCGGATGTTGGGTAGTATATGTAAGTCACTGCACAATAACCATCATACTTGCTAAAATTCAAATGAACATTCGAGCATTATGCTAGACTGACCAATCTTGGGCAATCTGCAGCAGGTGTTTAGAAAAGAAACTACAAGTATGATGCTTATGATGACTTTTGCTTTAGCGAACTTGATCTCCTTTTATCCGCTTTAGCAAGAGGTATGTTGGCTATAAACAAATTTATTCATATAAGAATTAAGATAATTTGTAATCTTTTGTGACAACACATCAAGGTGAATAAGCTGGTGAAAGATGATAGTGGTTGTATGTTGTTTCATGGAAGTGGTTGTATGCTGTTTCATCTGGGGATTCATATGATATGATGCTTTTCTGATTTCAATAGCTTTTGGAGGTTAAACAATCAGTTAATTTAAAATATACAATCAGTTAACTTACGGATTTAAGGTGTGTGATGTCTTTGATTTTTTCATTTTCTTATTTAGGGTTTCGAATTGCATATGGAGTTGAAGACTAATTCCACTGTGTTTGTAATTGCAACCACCGGCCAACCTTTTAGGTAATTTTGGATTCTTTATTTTGTTCTTAGGTTTAATGAAGTATTTAGGAATCAGACTGAAGATGTAGTGACTTTTAATATCAAAATTATGATCATCTGTCATTGATTTCCTCTAATTTTAGTTATATGCTTTCAAAAGTTAGTTGTTCACGGGTGGTTGTTTAGATCTTATGATCGGGTTTAACGTAGATGGCAGTATATTAATTAAATTTGCTTTCTCATTTTGTTATACCCAACTGATTGTTTCAAAGCATGAACAAGTGTTGTGATTAGGTACTACAATCACAATTTTGAGGACCATTATAACAGCTACATGGCTGGTTGTGGTAATCTTCTTAGCAACCTCTTCCCACATTGTAGAATTTGTAATGTGTAATGATTGCAGCAACAAATACATGAATTAGGGTCTTAGTTAACATTTTTTTAACAACAAAGATTATACTATATTACTCCTCACCCCAAGAATTGAAATTGGGTCACTCCACAAGAGGAAAACCATCTTGACCACTAGGCCACATGCCTAAGTTACCTTAGTTAACAATTGCATTGCTAATACGGTGCCTTTTAAATGCAGTTTTGATGCTAATTTCACCCATGTCTGTAGAGCTTTAGAAAGGGCATTTACAAAAACCTTTAGGAGCTCTAAAGATTCTATACATTGGAATACTCTTGGGATGACTGTTGACCCATTTGGCCCGTTAAGAGATAATGCAAAGTTCCATGAGATATATTGTAAAATTCTAAATTTTTATCTTTGATTTCGTCATTTTCATACTGCTAACTTTTTTTATTTTTGTCTGTAGTTATTGCTCATTCGAAATAGAATAACCATAATAAGTTTATTATATTTGCTTCGATTGCTTAGTACAGATTCGAGGTCAATTGGCAGTATGTTGAAGTTTTATTTATATTAATTGTTTTATTTCTTGGTTCAATTTGGTTACCAACAACAGCTGGTTCTTGGAATGACGTCTGATGGCGGTCATATGCCTTTTAGAAACTCTCTTGATGGAAATTTAGATGTGGAGCCTTTGTTATGCACATATTATTGGCCCATAGCATGGCAGCCAAACTATATCATCATTATTTCCAAGCAATTAACCAACTCAAAGTCAATTTTTAAGTTTTAGTTGAACATTTTAAATTTGGTAAGTTGACTTATTGGGTGGTATGTGCAGCCTACACAAGGTGGCTCAATTGGACTAACTGTTTACGCTTACATGTATCAACCGCTAACAGATAGTGAAGTTGATTGTTTGTAAAGGGGCCGAAGCAAAGGTTTTTAAATGAGCTTATCTAATGCAGGTTAGCAAATGAAATTGTAACAATCTTGCTATTAACATATTCAGTTTTACTATTCGGTTATATTTGTATCATGAGAGATATGTTAATAATACATGTCTTTAACATGAGGCTGCAATACAGCTTATATTTTTCACCTAACTAATAATATTATATTATGTTTAGTCGTTTAGAAAATAAGTCTTCCAGTGGAAAATAAAAAGAACTTAAACATATACCCTATTTATTTGGGAAAACCGAGGGTTTAATTACCGAACACTTGAAGAATTGTTTTAAATTGCAAAAGAAATAATCAATTTACTCACATGAAGAATAAACTATTTACCTTTGATATATCAATTATCTTGGGATAGTACCTTCTTGAGTAGTGAAGGAGAGGTTTTTGGTTTGACATGATATGTTCTTCGTTTAAATATGTTTTCTAAATGGTCACTTTTCTATGCAACAGGTCTGTTGAATATGGACAAAGATTAAAGTTGCATCTTGATTATTCGAGAATGCCTATAAATAAAAAAAGACACATCACATGGCAGAAGAGCCAACAGTGGTGGTGGTTTGGAGTGTGTTCATGCATAATTTTTGCTACAAGATCACCTCATGGCCCTTGCCCTATTGCTCTTACGGTTGCTAAAGTAAGTTTTAATACTTATCTTTTAGCTTCATTACATTGCACAAATGTCACCTCATCACCCTTGGTCTTACGGTCGTTGGTAATTTTGTCTAAATTACAAAAATAGTTCAAATAGTTGTTTCTCAACTTTACACAGCGATCATATTAATATGGAAACATTTTCTTGACCCCAAAATGTTTGCTATATTACCTGGTCACCATGGAAACTAATAGATATCTTCTAATCTTCCATTGTTCACCATGGTTTTTGAAAATTTTGATTAACATAGTTAAATGATTCTTAGCTGATGTAGCTACATTTTAATGGTAGGGGCTGGCATTGGATATTCCGAAATATTTATCAACTTTATTGATGTTAAAGTAGAAGAACAGAGACAGAAATCTTTGGATTTGGTAAGCCATTTTGACTTAGAATTAAGTTTAGCTTTGATCATGAGTTGGAAATCAAGTTCTTCGATTAGATATTATGGAGCGACTTATTATTTTATAAAAAAAATTAGAGTGATAGCTAATTCGGGTCTTAATTTTATGTATTGTACTTCAGATAAATAACACGAAGAACATGTCTTAATCTTCATACTTCAAAGGACGCTATGATAAACAATGATGGGATGCTCTATATATCCAACTGTTTCAACTTGCACTGCCAGCAGTAGCTAACTCCGCTTGCTGGTTGGATATATAATCCGCTAACTATATATCATCTAATGGTTTTTGGTAGTGCAATTGGTCTCGGTAGTTCGTCTATTTCAGGTAATCTAAATAATTGTCTATGCCATTTTCCTGTTGACCCGTTTGGCTTTTTTATTCATTCGCGGTTGCTTTGAAGTATCCAAGAACTCCAACAAATCCTTCTTTTGATTACTCATTGTTGATTCTGATAATATAAGCTACATAACAAGGATCATGGGAATAATTGATGTGGTTATTCCATTTTATTTTATTGCTACAAGTTATAACACCACTTATTAGAGTTAACTTTGATGTATTTCTTGCTAAAAAATCAGGCTGGTCACAATCAAACCTTAATGCTTCTAATGACTTGCCAAATTCGTTGGTCACTTATTGTTTTACGACAAATGTATAGGCTATTCACGGCCGGCCCTGAGGGTGGGCGACCCGCACCCCCGACCGAGGCCCGTTTTTCTTGAGGGCTTTTATACCCTTGGTACCCGGTTCGATTCTTGGCATTTTCTTAATTTTTTAGTTTTTCGTAGTGTATTTTGTAAGTACGATTTATTTCTAAAACAAGGGCCAACTGATGTGTTGATTCATTGGTTTAGCAATTACTTTTACATTTACTGGTCTAATTGTGGTTGAGTTTGGCTGCTACCAGTATTCAAGGGCAAAATGAAGTTTACTGATGGAATGTGTCGATGCTTAACCTAAGGAGCTTCAGCAAAGTAAACAAAAGCGTAGTGAGGGTGGCAAATGAAAATGTAAGTTACAATTTCTATCATAATACATGTTATCTTCCTTATTTATATAGATTTTTATTAAGGATAGTTCATATGCAATTTTTATTTTGATATATATATTATCTTTTGTATGATGTAGGTTCAAGGGCTTATGACCCATTTGGCATGTTCAGTAACAGTATTCATTTGATCCAGAGCATATTCGAAATGGCACAAGAAAAAGGGGTAGAACCGGTCAAATGGGGTAATAAATATCATCCAAAGTGTATTAAAAAATTTTCAAATGCATAAAAGCCTTAACAACCAATTCATTAAAAAAATTACAGATTATGGTTTATAATAATATAGATTTGCAATCACAATTAGCACATTAATTATTTGGATAATTAAAAAAGGAATGATATGCAAAGTGATGTGGGTTGGCCCCACCAACCCATTTTGACCCATTATTCAATCTACGACACCTACCCATTTTTCGACCTCTACATGGTTTAATCAGTAAAGATGTAAGTTACTTGGTGAAAGATATATGTATGCAGATTTTCAATTAGGTGTGGCTCCTGGTTTTGTTAGTTAAGGAAGGCGTAGTTGATTGGCTTCACGGGGTAAATAACTGGTCAACCGGAGTACAATCAGAGGTGTTGACAATAGTGATGTTTGCGGCTATGTGGAGAGCTTGGTTGGCCAAGAACAAAAAAATTGTTTAATGGCAGGGCGACTTCATTACACCAGCCGGTAGACAAGGTCAAAGAGTTGCTTTTCTTATGGAGATGTGTAATTTTGTTAGTTGAGTCGTGCTTTCTTCATGTAACATTAGTGTGGGGTTTTTTGTTTCCCCCTTTGTCGTAATGGGTTCTTCTATGCATCTTCATGTTTTATTGGTTTTAATATATTTACCTTGCCTTAAAAAATAAAATTTATGGGCCATGCCATGTTATTCTACCATTTATTAACATGTTTCTTCCACTTGAAGGGCGTCAAACCATTCTCTAAATAGAAGAAATAAGAGGACTCTCCACAGAAATATTTGATTTCTCCCTTTCACAAACTTTGCACTATGGAGGAAACTGTGATTTAGAGGTGGCAAAATCATCAAAAATACTTTTTGTTCGTTCCTTATTGAACTTTAAAAATAAATTTAACAAATCATTTAGGAAGTTTCATACAATTTAAATACACTGCGAACAACATTTGTTCCATTCAACCTATTTCTTTTTTAGCTAATATTTTGTTTTACCAATTTGACATGTTATATAAACAATTGTGACTAATAAAATTTAAATATCCAACCCGTGAGTATTCACGGGCGATAACCTAGTTTTTATATATTTAAAATATATATTTCAATGTGCATTAAGTGGCGAGTTCTTATAAATAGGAACAAAACATCTTAACATTTATAAATACTTGATAATACACATATATTTAAACTACTCGTATTTAATACATGTTATATTTAAACTGCTCGTATTTAATACATGTTATAACAGTTTTTCTTTTTTTTTTTGAAAAGTAAACATACATGTTATATTTATGAAACAGTTGACACAATATTTATAAAGTTAAGGTTCAGGGCATCTATATTTCAATATAAAAGCATTTTATAAATATTTTATAAGTTTTGTATTTATAAAATTATATATTTTATATTACTAATATATTTATAAATATTAAAATAAAAATACATATTAAGTTATATACTGTGTAGCAGGTATAAAACTAATATATTTTCTACCCAAATGATGTATTGATAAAAATGCTTGACAGGCATTTTAGAGTTTATGAAACTTCATTATATATCACTCATAATTGTAATTTTATAGGATTGTGAAAGCTCTGTAATTATAATAAACGATGAAATATCCAAAGGATGTTTTTTTTTTTCAAACTTAAACAATTGGCTATTAATATTTTTTAAACTTTTGAGGGGGGAGTACAAACAATAAAAATAGAAACAATGGAGGTACATTTAGCAACACCCTTTTCCGAATGTTTACTTAGAGTTTTTAAAACCATTTTGCACTTCATATATATTGTGATAAATATACATGTATGTATTCCCTAAATTAATGTATATATGTAGCATATATACTATTTCACCTTAATGGTAGCTAACTTCAACTTACATATATAATACATCAATTTTCTATACTCAATTTATTGATAATTTGCCCATCTCACTTTAGTCGGATAACTTAATAACTGCAAATGTATATGTTTAGTTGTGGATTAAATCTAAATATTAATAAAAGACTACAATTAATGCCATGTGGCAATTTCTCCTTCAACTTCACAATTATATTTTTATTTTTATTTAAAAATATTTTATTATCCTTATCCTTATTATTATTATTATTATTATTATTATTATTATTATTATTATATATAAATCTCTTAATTTCAATTTAGTATTATATATAAAAAATATTTTGTTATTCTTATCCTTATCCTTATTATTATTATTATTATTATTATTATTATTATTGTTATTATTATTATTATTATTAAATCTCTCAATTTTAATTTTAATAAAATACAGAGGAATATTATATTTTTTTTGTTTTTTTCTTCTTTTTTTCTTTTTTTTTTGACATTATGATTTTACATTTTGTAACAAAAATTTAGTTTTTATAATTTGTGTCACAAACGTTAAATAATTTTAGTTTTTTTATTAGTTTTTGTTTTACGTTTTTCTCGGATTTGTTCGTTGTTCGTTGCTATATAGCACAGTGTTTGATAGTCACATTTGGCCCCTCAGGTTTTTTTTTCATTCGTATTTGGTGGTCACATTTGGTCATTTAAGTTTGTTTTACCCCCTACACTTTCTAATACCCATCGTTATAAATTCGACTCCTTCTACGTTGTAAGTCACTTTGTGTTGGAAATTCGTGTTTTTTACGCTTTACCCGGTTTTTGTCTTCGTTCGATGCTACTTAGCATGGTTTTACGTCCTCATCTCCTCAACGTCGGTATCACGTTTTTATGCCCATTGGCCCGCAACACGGGTAGCTTAAGACTAGTATAAATATAAATATATACACATAATTAGAGCTATACTTATAAACATAGCATTAAGCTCATAACTATACACATCATATTTACATACGTAAGAATATATATGTTTATTTATTGTTGTAAACTATTATTATATATAATTAATTTATCTCAATTCATAACTATCTTTTGTAAATGTTACATTCATTTGCTTATTTATGAAGGGATGTAACTCAAGGTGGTACCCTAAGTTATTAATTGTATAAGAGTATAATATAATACATCTGCCTACGTAGCCTATGGGTACATTTAATTATATTGGTCACTTATACTGTGAACTCAAAACATAAAAATTATAATTTAAATATTAAGATTTATATACACAGTAACACACAAATTATTACATTAATTTCCTAACATAATGTTTAAGTTTTAGGTATTAAAAGAACACCTAAATGGCTTAAACCAGTGGCTCTGATACCACCTTCTGTCACAACCCCCGACCCCACCCTGGGAGCGGGAGCTGCGAACCAGTCAGATGGTATCGGTGTTTATTAATTACGCAGCAGAATTTAAATATCAGGACCGTAGTTAGAAAATATTTCTCAAAGTTTAAAACACCAAACTTTTTATATATATTAAATACATGGGGTAAAATCTAAGTTTCCTTTACAATGCATTTATAGGGATAAACCATAATTATTGAAAACAAAATCTCCTTTTTATTTAGGTAACTTTTATAGCCACTTTTCTAAGCCTTCAGTGTTCTCCAGCTGGTTACTATTAGCTTCATATTAAGTTAAGCTGAAACGCGTTTTAAAAAGATTTTATCAGCAAGAAATACTGGCGATTGCATCCCAGTTTAATCAAAACAGTTTTATAAACTTTACAGTATTAAGATTTACAATGCTCACATCTATCCAATTAATCAACACAGTATTGCTACTGGGCAACCATTGTCCCCCGTGCTTGCGGTCATGCTACTATTCTCAATAGTAACGAGTTTCAAGTAATGTATACAAAACCCCACATACTGATGATAATTGTAGAATTACAAATACTTAATTACTGTAAGTATCTTGATAAACATTTAGGGTTTTGTAAAATATTTGGACAATGATTCATAAAAAGATTTACAAAAATGTGACAAAAAACAGAATGTACTCACAAAAAGGTTTACAAAAAGTAAGATGTACTCACTTTGTTTATTTAGGTAAAATTAAAGCTTCCTGGTGAATCTCCTGGTTATTATCTATTAAAGTTAAACAATGCACACGTGTTAGTAAGATAACTCAAATCACATTTAATCGTACAACTCGAGACAGAACTCCAACGACTGAGTCAGGCAGAGCCTTGACATGCGTTACGGAGTCCTAGATCAATCGGGTAGGGTAACGAATACGTGATCGGGGGTTATAATACTTACAACGAGGAAGAGCTTCACTTTTTAGGGGTATAATTCCCGAGCATAGTAGCCCACTATATCTCAGAGAGAAGAAAAGAAATTGAACAGTTTGCAAATGAGGCCGAAGGCCTCTATTTATAGGCCGACCGAAGGTGGCTTGCGGCCCGCGACGCCCTCTTCTTCTTCTTTTGCGGTCTGCGAGGGAAGTAGGGTAGGATCTAGCTTGGTTGACTCACTCGGTAACCTTCACACGTTCAAGGACACATGGCGCAATAGAGTGTCCGTCAATCCAACTGCGTCGCGCCCCACGACAGACATGGGGTGACCGGGTCGCGGCCCGCGAGACCCATGTTTTATTGTTTTTATTTGATTTTATTAATATAAAGGTTATTTGGGTTTGTTTACGCGTATACGGGTGTATTTAGGAGCGTTTAGGGTGTTTTATGAGGGTTGTTATACTATTTAATAAAATATATAATCCACTCGCGTTAAGTATAGTAACCCAGTTTAACTTTATCAACATGTCACGAGACTGAACCTCAACGTACTTAGTCGGGGAGAGCCTTGACATGCGTTGGTGGGTCCTAAATCAATCGGACAGGGTATCGACTGACTCAGTGGTCAGGGGTTACAACACTTAAAACGGGGCAGGGCTTTAGAGTATTTAGAGGTGAATTATTAAATAAAATGGATGAAATAGGGATATGGCAAGAAGGAGAAAGAAAAAGAAGAATGCAGATGAAATGTTGAATGGACAAAGCTATTTATACTAAAATTCGAATTCTTAGGACTCAAGGCTTTGACCACGTGTCTTCCATCATTTAATTCAATTTGTGACTTGTTGTAATCTACATCCATACGTATAGTTATATTAAATGTGAGGTTTGTTTGTGAACTCCACGTAACATTCATATTTGAATGTTTAAGTTTCATTATTTTATTTTATATATTATAATTAATTTAACCGCTTCACTTATTTGGTGCTTATAACTTCTAAAATATGGCGTTTTATAAAATGATAAATATGCCATTAGAACGAGAATATTTTTATCTACATTTTGGCCTAAGTTTCATTAAAAACGGAGTAAGGTTAATTATAACGTATTTTTATTATTATAATTATTAAACGGTTCATACGTTCGCCAAATACCTCATATTTCTATCGGTCAACTTACTCATGATCTAGCTGTTTAATAATATAAGTTTTTACATACATTATTTTAAATTTTATAAATAAAAATTTTTGAAATGTTACATTGCAGCTCGTATTTATCCCGAGTTCGCCACATTTTTCAAATCATTTACATGGGCACTTGATGACAGACGAAAGAAATAAAATTACCCTAACAAATGGTGAGAAATGATATCGAATGAACATTTAGTGTTTTGATGCAGCGTTGGCAATTTTGCACAATCTGGTACGAATCTGGACAAAAGAGAAACAATAAGAAATGTAATTTACACTTGCATGATTTTACATAATATAATCTCAGAGGACAAGTGCCACGCCAGTGCCAAAACTATGAAGCTTAGATCCAACCTGTTAGTGTTGTAATTAACACCGTAGAGAAAAACACAAATCGTGAAACAAGACACAACAGAGATATGCATTATTGTCTTTCGCACAGATTTAGTTGAATATCTTCGGAGGCGTTGTTTACAAAATGAATAATTAGTAGCATTTGTTTATCTTTTCAAGTCGAAGTATTGTTTCCTTTTTTTACTTTGTATTGTTAAAAAAATAAACTAATATTAGCATTTCAATTTTTAATAAATAAGTGCTTAAAAATAAATATATGTATAAATTTTTACGTAACAATGGTTGATTTATAATTTAAAAAATGACTCACACTCACAATGATTAATTAATTAATGAATTAATATTAATATTAATATCTATTAATAAAGCAATGAGAATAAATAGTGTTTTAAATCTGGCTTGCTTTGATTGTTGTGTTCGAGCGGTCATCCCACCCTTTAGACACGTGTACCATCTGGCCATTACCCTTTATAACCATCTAAGGAGACAGAGCGAGAAGACAGGGGAAAGAAGAGGATGTGGCGGTGACCGGAGGGTCACCACCGTTTCTCCACCACCATGACGCCACCGTGTCTCCACCACCGTGACACCATCATTGTGGCCACGTCGCAGTGGTGTTTCTGTTAATGGAGTTTTTTATGCCCAACAAGAGAGAGAGAGAGAGAGAACTTGAAGAGAGAGAAAGGGAAAAGGGAGAGAGAATAGAGGGGTGGTGGCCGGAAGGTTACCTGTCACCACCATTAAACTACCACCACGGTAACGACGTCACTGTGGTGTCTCTCTTTTTTGGGGTTTTGCCTCAGGAGAGAGAGAAAGGAAAAAAGGGAGAGAGGAGGGTGATGGGCGGTAACCGGAGGGTCACCACCGTCTCGCCACCACCTCAATAACCATCATGTTTTCTGTTTGTGGGGGGTTTTTCACTCCACACTAGGGTGTGCCTAACTATGTTTATGTGTAAGAGGGGCCAGTGTGGTTATAAACAATGGTATGAAGATCAATCAAATGAAAACAAAGAAATAGCGATAAAAACAGCGACAAAATCTTATTTATCCAACCCAAATAGTTTACCCCCCAAATACCCAACAAATCTTACAAATTGTAAAATCAGTAAACAATACATAATACAAACAATATTCAGATGATTATCAATACCAGAAGATCAATCTCTCACAAATACAACTGAGAGATTATACAAGATGATCTTCAACAACAACTGATAAAATCACACTAACAAACCCTAACAGAATACAAGGAGACCAGAGAAGTGTGCGTGTAAAGTGAGGGTGAATGATTCTTCTCACACCAGATAAAGCTCTTTTATACGCCCCTCAACATAATTTACATCCAGGTCCAAAACTTAGACGATGATCGCAGTTCCTGAAACCACCACTCTTTCTTTCTCTATAGATCTCTTATCTCTCTCGATGATTGGGACATGAACAATGTTTTTGTTCTTGGTTTTTCCGAGTGACCTATTTGGGTGATTATTGCTTCTTGAGACCTGTTTAGCTGCGACGATTTTCAAACCCGACAATGATGTTGGCTTGCCGTAGCGGCACTGAGCGGGTTCAAGGACGATGATGATCTTTTCGGATCTGAGTCGATTTATATAGTTCGATGTGTTTTTTTAAATCAATCTATTTGTAGTTTTGGCTTCTGCAATTTTGAATGATATGGTTGTTAGTTGTTACACTTGAAGAGGATATTTGGTCAATTTGTGGTTAGTTTTTTACTGGCTTTTGCTTCTTTGAAGTTCCAATGGTGTATTGGCTTTTGTGAAGGTTTTGATGAAAAGGTAGCTTTTATCTTAGTGATTGTGGTATTTACAGTAATTATGAAATGCCATGCTTTTTTATGTTGGTGGTGAAAACCATAGACTGTGTATGTCGATTTATTGTGGATTTGAAGTGTTTTCCGGAAATGATGTTAGCTTGCTACTTGGTGTGGTAACTCCGGTTACAGTCGTATCAGCACTGAGCCGTATTTGTTGTTACCGACGATGATGATGTATCATTCTGAGCCTTTTTCACTTTGTGACAACAATGATAATAACTTTTAATATGAGCCAAATGGGTTTGTAGTTTTCCTTTTTTTCACTTAATGTACATCTTCTTGGATTGAGTTTGACGCTTCAAAGCATGATATCCGGCATTGTCATTGTTAGATGACGTCCGTGGTGGTTGTTGCCTTTGTATTAAAGGCCGATTAAACCCGCTGTGGAGCACGGGTGGAAAAAATCATAGAAGTCAACATATTGGTTTTGATGAAATGAATATAAAAGAGATGATTTTCTGCAGATCTTCAACACATGATATATACAAAGATTGAATAAATCAATAAACTGATTAAGATGGCTGGATATATTCCTACTACATCAGTAGTGTTACTTGATAACAAAGTTTGTCCTGAAGAGCCATACTTGATGTAAAGACTGTTGGTAATATTTCATTGTTAACCAAATCATTTATTTATGCGAAGCAGGGGAAACAACTTTACTCAAGACAACAATCCATCGAGCAAAAACAAACGTACAAATCTTGCTATTTGATTAGATATACATTTTTATCTCACGTCTTTAATGTGAGTGTCGATACTAAATCACGATTTTAATATGAATGCCGGTGTCGGTTGATTGTCGTTATCATATTACACAGTTTACGGTGTCGGTTGATTGTCGTTATCATATAACACAGTTTAACACATTGATTGTCGTTATTATATAACACAGTTTAGCGTGCCGCAACGCACGCAAGTTGTAAACCTAGTTAATAATATATGTGAATTGTAAAGGGTGGCAACACTTTAGTTTCACGTAGAGGTTTACAAAATTGACTTTTTTTAATACTTGGGTTCGGGTATGGACTCGGATACGGGTATGACCAGGTATGGTATTTCGAGTATTAACAATAATCAGGCCAGGTACATATTTGGGTATTGGCTTGAAAAGCCATACCTGTCATTGTTTCTGGGTAGGGTATGGAACCAGGTACCCAGGTACTATAATACCCATCTTTGGGTATTGGGAAAAAAACCCGAAAACCAGGTATATTCAGATATGGATGAGTTTTTAACGGGTTGGGCTGCACATATATGTGGATTTCAGGTATTTTCCGGGTATTTAGAAAAGCTAGGTACATGTATTCACTACAACCGGGTTTATGGTATTTTTTAGGTTAAGAAAAAATCAATTACGAGTTCGGTTTTTGTAATCGAAGGTCTTATCCGATGAATACCCTGTAAGTAGGGTCGGATACAAGCTCGGATTATTTATGCACCTCTAGTTTCACCTCCACATCAACAGTATGGATGACATAATCCGTTTGTTCCACTCAAATTCAGCCCACATTAGTGGCCTGAGAGAGATGTCTTTAATTATTTCAGCCCACATTACTATTCGAAACTCGAAAGTCTAATGCATTTATGGCCCAACATGAATACACAGCCCAAACTGGTTACAGAATCCCAAACCTGACTGCCAACCTTGCAAGACTGGACCGAACCGAACCGAACCGTCCTATGGTCTCGTCCTCAGTCCTTGATCGATGTCGTAAGGTCGATCAAAAATATAAGTGAAAATGTCCTATTCACCTTTTACTAGTAAAGGGCAAGTAGGGTGTCGAATCTACGAGGAATCAGTGGAAAGTGTGAAAGTTCGTTGCTTTAATTACCATCTAATTTCTAAACTAATTGCTTTTTGCAGTTTTGTGAGAGTAGTTATGAAAACGAATGTGAAATTGTGTTTGTAAACAATAATGAGAGAAATGACCAATCTCCGGGTTTTCAGGTTATGCAGAAAATTAGGTTACTTAGTTACCACTATTGGAAATCACATAGACATGATTTCAAAACTTGTTTTGATAAATAATTAACGGACAATATATTTGATTGCAATGATCCACGATCGAAACTGAAAGATCGATGCAAATGAATAGTAATCCAGTTAATCACCAATTTTAGATTTCATAAACATAATCAAGTTCAATGATTAAAGGTTTAAAACAATGACATTCTAGAATTTAATTCCGGTTGTTGATGAACAAACCAAATAATTGATGAATGAGAATGAGTACGATAATCAAATATTGTTTAATCGAAACAAAAACAATATGAACGACTAACCAAATGTTTAACCGAATCCTAATCCAAAAAGTCGTAACATACGCAAACCCGATATTCAAACATAAACCCTATTCCCGGAAATGGTCACAGGACGACTAGCCGCTCATGACGCTCGTGCAATCTTCAATAGCTTGGTAGAATGTTGAAAGCATGATCGAGTCGGTATTTGCGGAATATCGATGAGGAATGATGATGTTCTGGTGTGGAATTAAGGCTGCCGCTAATTATGTTATGTCCCTCCCTTTCGATGATATGCTCCACTAATTAATTCCTAATGGAATGATGTTAACGACTAACTAAAGGCCCCGAAGTTGTGATAAGAGCCCACTAATCGATGATAATGGGCTCCAATCTTTCGTGGATCTTGCTGCCACTATTTATGGATTATGGCTGCCATCATCGATCCTCAAAAAGTATTTATGGCTGCTTCCCTCCACTCGATGATGATGATTATCCTATGATGATTTTTTTTTAGTATAAGAGCCCAAAAGTCAATCCATGTTCCTGCCACTAATTGGATTATCTTGGGCCGTGAGTTCTAGAGCCCAATTATTGTTATATATGGCTGCTCAACTTGATGGTTGGAAGTCCCAAAATTGGTTTATCCGCTGCCAAAAATCGGTGGTGGTGTAATGTTGAGTAATTTTGAGAGCCCAAAAAAATATAGTTGCTGCCAAACTTTCGTGGATCCCCAAGCCCACGAAGTAGAGTTTTTTTTTTTTTTTTTTTTAAAAACCATTTACACCACCAAACCTTTGACCACGTGCAGCTATGTGGTTTTGATGTGCAAACCGTAAGGCCCAACTAGAACCGTAAGCCATATGTTTCTGTTTCTGTTTCTGTTTCTTTTGTCATGCATGCTATCCAACCGTAGGCCCTATCTCCTAACCTTGAGCTGCATGTCCAACTTCCTGTTTGATGAATGATATTATTAATCTAACTAGGGGCGCAAACGAGCCGAGCGGCTCGCAAGCTACTCGAGATCGGCTCGAGAAAAAGCTCGAAACAAGCCGAGCCTTATCGAGCTCGAGCCGAGCTTGAGCTTAAAATAAAGCTTGTTTGTTTATCGAGCCCGAGCTCGAGCCTTGCATGTGAAGCTCGTTAGGCTCGTCGAGCCTTATTTAGTAATATCAAACTTGTTTACAAGCCGACCTCGAACCTAAAAATAAGCTTATTTAGTAAAAGAGCCTGAGCCCGAACTTCACTTATCGAGCTCGCGAGCCTAAAAAAGTCTATTATTTATATTATTTTTATTTAATATATTAATTAATAGATAATAAACGAGCCGAGCTCGAGATTGAGAAAATACAAACGAGCCGAGCTTGAGCCTTGAAAACAAAGCTCGAATCGAGCCGAGCTCAAGCCCGAGCTCTCATAAGTTAATCGAGCTCGAGCTCAAGCCTGATCAAACTCAAACTCGACTCGGCTCAGCTCGTTTTCAGCCCTAATCATAACAAATCCAAAACCCCACATGCTTTTGTCTCCTCCTCTCAATGTTACTTGATGATGCTGATGATGTAAAATAAAAATCCACAATATCTCCTCCTTAGAATAATGTGATTCCTCTTCACAATAATGATAGATTCCACAACCTTGTATGCCAGCCACCCACATGCCAACGTGATGATGAATCATGAATGTATAAGGTTATCATACTATCCAAATCGGAGAGCCCCGTATTACCCCACTTCGGATAGATTATGTTGTCTTAATCGGGCCCACGCTAACTTCAAAGTTTGGCTTTTTTGGGCGTTCCCCTAGGAAACCATATTGTCGGCTGGCACTTAACAGTCGTTGTGCCACCACAAGAGTAGAACTCTCTGGCGTAACACACGGCGGGACGAAAACCCGACTGGGCTCGGGAATCGAACTGACAACCTCACACAAACTCTAGTCCAAATCCTTCATTGCCTATATCCATCCTAATATAACACAAATTGGAATTAAACTTGAGTCTATATTGAAAACCCAAGGCTCGTATACTAGGCCACAGGATCTTCTAGATATTTGAAAATGTCTTTGAATAACAAAAACGTCATGTGAATTGCAGCCACTAATTATTAGATAGAAGTCAGAACGTTAGGCTGTTGTTATAGGGGTAAGTGTCTTGCTGCCGTTTATTTGGAAGTGAAAGTCAAAAAAACTGGATTGTGAATCAATGCTTTCTTTTTCACAATAATTAAGAAAGGTTTTGGGTGGTGGACTGGTGGTTCATTGATAAAGGTAAAACCTTTAAAACATCTAAAAGAGAGAGAGAAATTGAGTTCAACTCTTACAGAAGACAATGATTAAAAGAAATTTGTTCAAATGGTTTTGAATTGATATTGGTTAATAGAAATCCACCACTTGTGACTTAGTGGTAAGGAGGCTTGGGCTCTCAAATGGAGACCCAAGTTCAATCCCCACTTGTGTCACTTTGGTGGATTAGGCAATCATGGATAGAACCTAGCCTCCTGGCAGAGGTACCAGGTTCTATCTTGAGACCACCCGGGTTTTCGTCCCACTGTGTGTTATGCCAGAGAGTGTTCAGCTTTTGTGGTGACATAATGTTTGTCAAGTGGCAGTCGGCGCGGTATGATTTTCCAGGGTAACACCCAAACCAAATTCTAAAGCCAACGTGAATCTGATTAAAATAACATAGTCTGGCCGAAATGAGGTAACAAAGAACTTCAATTTTACAAGTGCGATGACCTAACATATGTTCCGAAAAATAAAAGGAAACGGTTGTACACCGCTTAATTTCACATTATTCTATTTTCAACATAAAGGATACCTCAATCAAATCATAATAAGGGGGAGGGGGTGGTCACTAGTGATAGATTTCTATCACTCCCAATATCCAATCAAATCATGCCATGTCATCACCCAATATTCTATCACTAGTGATAGAATTGTAGTGGGGGTGGTATCACTAGTGATGGGATTCCAATGTACAAGTATTAATACACAATGTACAAGTCATACCATATCACTCCTCAAGTTCAACACGTTATATATATATATATAATGAGTTATACCTTATCACTCGTTATGGAAGTGGAGGCGGCGGTGTTCTATGTGCTATCACTCGTTATGGGGTGGCCATAACGGACCACCCGGCCTGCTCTAAGGGCACACGGGGCAGAACACGTTATAACGCGTGATGGGTTTTATAACGTGTGGAGCAATCCAAATTCCCACCCCCACCTCTTGCTATAACGCGTTATCGCATCACGGGAATCGATTTTCGTTATTTTCTTCACACGTTATTGTTTTGTTTTGTGAGGGTAGTTGTTGGTTGGGGGGAAATTGTTGGGTGTGGTGGTGAGTGATGATCACCCCCACTAAAAAAGGTTGTGAGTGATAGAAAAATGGTTAATGACATGGCGGAACTTGATTGGTGCTTGTGAGTGATAGAATTCTATCACTAGTGACCACCCCCTCACCCCTTAATCATGTTTCTTTGACATTTTTTTATTAAGTGATTATATTATTTGTTTGCCGTTGATGAAAAGTGATTATATTATATTTGAGTGTTTGTTTGAATGATATAGGCACTACTTTAACTGCTAATCCGTCTAGCTTAGTGATGTTGGTGAGTTACATAAGGTTTAAGATAGTAGGAGAGGTCATGGGTTCAATTCCCATGTTATACAAGTTTAGCCATTAAAAAAAACTACTTTAATTGCTGCGAAATTGGGAAATGAAAGTCATAAATTGGTTTTCCATTGATGATTTCTAACGCCTGCCTTTAGTGAGCCTGGTAATGGAAGTCAAAAAAATCAGTTGTGAATTCAAGTTGCTTAGGCCGAAGGGTGTGGTAACGAGGAAGGATCTGGGAGTTAGTGAATCGTGTGTTTTTGATAAATCAGTTTGTAATTAACAAACAATAAAATAAACAAAGATAATAAACACATCATCATATTGGTGGTGACAGTTGATGGCAGCAGTGGCGGTTGGTGGCGGGTTGCAGGTGGTGGCGACCGGTGTATGGTGTTGGTGGTGGTAGGCATCGGTGGTGGCTGGTTGCCGCAGTCAGTGGTCGCGGCGGTGATTGTCGGGGTGGTGATGACTAGTGTGTGATAATAGCGGTGGTTGCCGGCAACGGTGGGTGTCGGTGGTGGGTGGTAGTAGCGACGTTGGTGGGTTGTGGTGTTGTTAATGAAGTGTGCAAGAGAGGATGGAATGAAAATAAAACATAGGGGCCGGATGGATTGATTTTTTTCTAGGAATAGAATGACTTATGTAATTGGTAATTCCATTTCATTGACCTACCAACACGCCATTCGTTACATATATTAATCTTTTAAATTTTGTTTTATTTTATTTGTTAAAGTATTTGTAATTTATTCTTATATATATGGGGTTAGGATCGTGTGAGAAACACTAGGCTAATTGAGAAACTTGAGAATTATTCCGTACCACACATTTTCACTAATCTATTCGTAATATACACATATGGGGTAGGAGTTGGCTACAAAGCCAACTTTTCCTACAAAGTGTAAGAAGCATTCTCCATTTGACATGTGACATTTAATATTTTTATGCAAAGGAAGATTTTATCTCCTAAACTAATTTGAGATATTTATGGTAACTGAATTTCTTCTTTGAATTCAAATTCGGAAGTTATAGTTTTATATTAAGATCATCGCCAATTCACAAACATAGTGATTAGATTTTATCTCTTTCGATCAATTCATATTTCTAATAAAAAATCACGATTTCAAATGCCGTGGTTGATTGCGGTTTATGTTTTAGGAAGAAGATGTGTTTTACCTGCTACAATCCTTGATGAACAATTTCTTGACGATGTGTTTTACCAGCTGCAATCCATCATGAACAATTTCTTGACGATATGTTTTACCAGTTACAGGTTAATTCACAATGTGTTATAGCAGTTTATGTTTTAGGAAGAAGATGTGTTTTACCTGCTACAATTCATCATGAATAATTTCTTAACAATGTGTTTTACCAGCTGCAATCCTTCATGCACAGATTCTTGATGATATGTGTTATAGCAGTTTATGTTTTAGGAAGGAGATGTATTTGTAATTATTGACGTTGTGTTTTTAGGAATGTACTTGTAATTTCTTGACGATGTGTTTTACAAGTTACAGATTAATTCACAATGTGTTATACCAATTATGATTCACAAATGACATGTTTTTTGTGGTTTCTTGACGTTGTGTTTTATAATTTTTGGGTTTCTTCACGATGTGTTATAATGTATAACACACCATACAAGTTAAATGACGTTGTGTTATATTGTATGATTCATGATATGTTTTCTTGGTGTTTTCTTCACGATATGTTATATTGTATGATTCATGATGTGTTTTCTTGACGTCGCGAATGAGAGAAGGAAGATAGAGAGAGAGAAACCCACGAGAAATGTGGGGTGGTTTATGGTATGACAATCATTTTGTCGCAACCCCCGGCCCCTATTCTTGGGAACGGGCAGCCGCGAACCAGTATCAATTTGGCAGCGGATTTTACATCAGGATCGTAGTTAGGAAATATTTTATCAGAGTAAAACACCACATTTTTATAATAATAAACAAATGGGAAATTCCCAAGTTTCTATTACAAACATGTTTTTAGGGATAAACCCTAATTTATTGGAATAAAACATCTTCTTTATTTAGGTAACTTTTATAGCCACTTTTCAAAGCCTTCAGTGCTGTCCAACTGGCTTCTAATTGGCTTTCACATTTTGTTACCTGAAACGTGTTTAAAAAAAAATTTATCAGCAAGAAATACGGGCGAGTGAATCCCAGTTTAATAAAGAAAATTTTATTCTTTTACAGCAATGAGGGTAATCCAGCAATTACATTTGTTTACATCTACTTTAATTACCACCCACGGCATTGTCAATCCTGACTTGTGGTAATGTTACTACTCATAGTGTAGTAACAAATTTTGTATACAAAACCCCAACATACCGACGATAATTGTAGAATTACAATACTCAATCACTGTGAATTGTAATTTAAAACAATTGAGGTTTTGTAAAAATAGTTTACAAAAAGAGGAATTACTCACTTTGCTATTTTAGGTATTTCCCTTGTGACTTCCTGGTTATAATTTATTAATTAAACAATGCACACGTGTTAGTATAATAACCTAATTTACATTAGTTATACCCTCCCCGAGACAGAACTCCAACGACTGAGTCGGGCAGAGCCTCGACATGCGTTACGGAGCACTAGATCAATCGGGTAGCGTATCTAATACGTAACCGGGGGTTATGATACTTACATCGAGGTAAAGCTTTGCTATTTTAGTGGGTATAATACCCGAGAATTACTTTTACTATTTAGAATTGAGAGAAAGAGATCGAATTTTGAACGACGAAAACTGAATGCCGATCACCTCTATATATAGGGTTGTACAGGGAGTCCCTGGCGCCCCGCGACAGACACACAGGGGTGTGTCGCGCCCCCGCGAGGTAGGTGTAGTAGGGTTTAGGGTTGATCAGTCACGAGTATAGGCTCGACGAGTAGCAGGACACGTGGCGGCCTAGGGTTCCGCTATCCATTACTCGCTCGCGCCCCGCGACGGACCAAGGGGGGTCTGTCGCGCCCCGCCAGAGCCCCTCAAATTTTGTTTTTATTTGATTTTTTATTAAATTAAAGGTATTTAGGGCCGTTTTCATATACGGGTGTTTGTTAGGACGTGTAGGGGTGTTATAAGGGTTTCGGGAGAGTTGTTATATCATCCCCACCTTGTTTTAGAACTCGTCCTCGAGGTCTACTGGAACAGGTGTGGATATTTCCTCTGCATCTTTGATTCACCTCCCAAGTGTATTCTGGTCCTCTCTTGGAATCCCATTTCACTTTGACTAGAACCAATCTCTTGTGTTTTAGGTTCTTGATCTTTCTATCTTCAATCTGTAGAGGCTTCTCTATGAACTTAAGCTTTTCATTTACCTCTATATTCTTAAGAGGTACCACTAATGATTCATCTGCTAAGCACTTTTTGAGATTACATACATGAAACACATCATGTATTCCTGCCATTTCCTCTGGCAGTTGTAGCTGGTAGGCTACATGTCTTATTCTTCTGATAATCTCAAAAGGTCCAACATACCTGGGGCTTAGCTTTCCCCTTTTGATGAATCTGACTATTTCTTTCCATGGAGAAACTTTTAATAATACTTTATCTCCTACGTGAAACTCCAATGGCTTTCACCTGTCATCAGCATAACTCTTTTTTCGATCACGTGCTGCTTTTAGTCTATCCTTGACTTGAATAATCTTGTCTGGTGTTTCTTGTACTATCTCAGGTCCAGATAGTTGCTTTTCTCCAATTTCTGCCCAACAGACTGGAGTTTGGCACTTTCGTTCATAAAGTGCTTCAAATGGTGCAGCATTAATACTGGTATGATAACTGTTATTGTAGGAAAATTCTATTAACGGTAGATGATCGTCCCAATTTCCTCCGAAATCAATTACACAAGCTCTAAGCATGTCTTCCATTGTCTGAATTATCCTTTTGCTTTGGCCATCCGTTTGAGGATGATAAGTTGTGCTTAGATTTAACTTGGTTCCCATGGCCTTTTGGAAATTTGTCCAAAAATGAGAAGTGAAACGGCTATCTCTATCAGAAACAATAGATAAAAGAATTCCATGTAATGAAACTATCTCATTTACATACAACTTGGCTAATTGTTCCATAATGAATGTTTCCTTCATCGGTAAGAAATGAGCAGACTTGGTTAGCCTGTCTACAATCACCCAGATTGTATCATTACCTTTTCGTGTCTTGGGTAATTTAGTAACAAATTCCATTGTTATCAATTCCCATTTCCATATTGGCATTTCTAATTGTTGCAATAAACCTGAGGGTTTCTGATGTTCAGCTTTAACTTGTGAACATGTTAGACACTTGGCAACATAAGCTGCTATATCCTTTTTCATTCCTATGCACCAGAAATTCTTTCTTAAGTCTTGATACATTTTATCACTACCTGGATGTATCGTATACTTAGACTTGTGGGCTTCTTCTAAAATTCGATGGCGTAGGTTTCCTCGTTTGGGTATCCAAATCCTTTTCATATGGAATCTCCAAATTCCATCTGTTCCTTGTTTTAATTCATTAATCATTCCTTTCAATTTTTCAGTATCGTCCTTCATTACTGATTCATGTACTTCTCTAATCTGATTATTTAAATCTATCTGCAGATTTAATTTAAGAGAGCGTACTTTTCTTGGCTTTTCATGATACTTTCGACTTAAAGCATCATCTACTACATTCGCCTCCTGCATGGTACTGGATATTACAATCATAGTCACTAAGAATTTCCATCCAACGTCTTTGTCTCATATTTAACTCTTTTTGCCCAAAAACATATCTTAAACTCTTATGATCGGTGAAAATGGTAAACTTACTACCCTAAAGGTAATGTCTCCAAATTTTCAGAGCAGAAATTATGGCTCCTAATTCTAAATCATGAGTGGTATAGTTCTCTTCATGATTCTTAAGTTATCTAGAGGCATAGGCTATAACATTTTGACGTTGCATCAACACACATCCATAACCTAACTTAGACGCATCACAATAGACTACAAAGTCTTCTGTTCCTTCCGGTAACGCTAATATGGGTGCGTTGGTTAATCTTTGCTTAAGGATTCTAAAGGCTTCTTCCTGTTTTGGTCCCCATTCAAACTTAACATACTTACAAGTCAGTTTTGTTAAGGGAATGGCTATTCTAGAAAAATCTCGGATAAACCGTCTATAATAACCAGCCAGTCCTAGAAAACTTCTAACCTCCGTTGGTGATTCAGGGACTTTCCATTTAGTAATCGCCTCGATCTTTGTGGGATCCACATGAATTCCTTCATGATTGACTATATGTCCAAGAAATTGCACTTCTTCTAACCAAAATTCACATTTTGAAAATTTAGCTTAAAGCTTTTCTTTTCTTAATAATGTAAGGAGTGCATGCAAATGCGCTGCATGTTCCTCTTTACTCTTAGAGTAAATGAGAATATCAACTATAAAGACAATTATGAATTTATCCAGATATGTTTTACATATTCTGTTCATCATGTCCATTAATGCGGCTGGGGTATTGGTTAGACCAAATGGCATGACGGTAAATTCATAATGGTCATACCTTGTTCTAAAGGCGGTTTTAGGAATGTCCTCTTCCTGTACCTTTAATTGATGATATCCTGAGCGTAAATCGATCTTGGAAAAGAATCGAGCTCCTTGCAGTTGATCAAACAAATCATCGATTCTCGGTAATGGGTACCGATTTTGAATCGTGACTTTGTTTAACTCTCGGTAATCAATGCACATACGCATTGACCCGTCCTTTTTCTTGGCAAACAAAATTGGTGCTCCCCAGGGTGATGAACTAGGCTGTATGAATCCTTTTTCCAAAAGTTCATCTAATTGTTTCTTTAATTCTTGCATCTCTGTTGGTGACAAACGGTAAGGTGCCTTGGCAATCGGTGCTGTCCCTGATAGCAGGTGAATTCTGAATTCAACTTCTCTATCTGGCGGTAGTCCTGGTAATTCTTCTGGGAAAACATCTGAGAATTCAGATACTACAGGAATATCTTTCAATTCTTTTCCTTTAGTGTTAATGATTATGAAAATCATATACACTAGTGATCCTTTTCTTGCATAACTTGTTGTTTTCATCACAGAGATGAATTTTTTGGATCGAGTTGGGTTATCTCCTTTAATTGTGATCTTTTCACCCTTTGGTAAATTTACTTGTATTGACTTTTGATCACATAGAATACTGGCTTTATTGGCTATTAACCAATCCATTCCTAATACAATATCAAATCCAGCCAGATTCATTGGGTAAAGATTAGCAATAAAATTTTGGTTTAAAATTTCTATTCTTGCTCCCTGCAAGATTTCAGTGATCTTAATGGATTCTCCATTTGTTGTCTCTACTAGACATTCTTATTGGAGTTAGTTAATGGTTGATTGAGAAGTTTGCAAAATGAAGTATTAATAAAACTTTGGTTCACACCGTAGTCAAATAATACTTTAGCAAAAGCATCATTAAGTAAAAACGTACCAGCAATCACTTCCGGAATCATCTTAGCTTCTTCTATAGTCAGAACAAATGCTTTAGCATTCTTAGTAGTCTTGTTGTTCATGGCTAGAGCTAGTTTCGGACAGTTCGGCTTAATATGCCCTTTTTCTCCACAACTGAAGCATACTCCATTACTAGGTTTCTTCCTACAGTCTTCTTCCTTATGTCCTGGTATCTTGCAGAAATTGCAGTATGTGGAGCATCTTCCTGAATGCTTCTTCTTACAGGCCTTACAATAAGGTGCAGAAGTAGAACCTAGATTCTTCCCATGGTTGGAATTACTGTAGCGAAATTCCTGGGTAAGTTTCTGGACTAGGTTCTTCCTCTGGTTTTCTTCTTGTGTACGTACTAGTTCATCAGTCAATGTATTTGCTAGTTCTACAGCTTCTTCTATAGTTTGTGACCTAGCTGGCTTGACTACATGTCTAATCTCACTAATTAATACCCAAATGTAACGGGAGATTAATACTGGTTCTAGTGATGCTAGGGTTGGCACTATTCTAGCAAATTCAAAGAATACGGTAGTGTAACCCTTACAGTCTACTACAGTCATTCTATGGTTTAAGAACTTATTAGCTATTTGTTCTTTTTCATTGGGAGGACAGAATTTCCTTTCAACCATGTTCTTAAACTCAATCCATTCCATATTATAGACTCTGTCACTCCCCCTATACTGGAGAATAGTGTTCCATCATTCTAGAGCGGCATTCTTAAAAAGATTGAAAGCAAACATGATTTTATCTTCCTCTGCACAATTGCTTATTTTTAAGACTGCTTCAGTCTTTTCTATCCAGCGTAGAGCTGCAATGGCTCCTTCATTGCCCGAGATTCCATTGGTTTACAAGACCAGAATTTTTTGTAAGAACAACCATAAGACATGGTTCTTCTTCTTTTTGGAATAGGCAATTGAAGTAATGGTCCATTGTTTACGATGTGACTGGGTTCAGTAGGTGGTCGTTTACTTCCACTATTAGTTTTATTATTTTCCGCTTTCTTAACCGTTTTGATAATATACGGCATAGCGTCTATAATCACTTGTGCCACTATGTGTTGGATGACACTGTTATCTAATTGGTTGCCGTTATTATCGTTATTCGGGTTTTCTTGATTCACTTCGTTGTCCATCTGGATTATAAACATTTACCCAATATTAATATCACAGGCCAATATTTAATGCAAACAATCACACAAACAAACACTTTGATCAAAATCGTCGTGCATTGCGACGTTTACTCTATTTCATATATTTATATATTACAAACTGCAATACAATACTAACTATGCATCAGTAGGTAGTGGATTATCTATTTTTTAGTTGATTTTTTTTCAACTACACACACACACACACACACACACATATATATATATATATTATTGATAGGGTTCATCCAGTATTGCATGTTACGCTCGTCGTACTTTCAAACGAGTCTCTCCCTTATTTGCCTTATTCTTTCACTTTCATCTAATAACTCCTCACCAAAAGTGCGGAGTTCCTGCACGTTTTCGGTACTCATGGGTGGTGCTGGTGCTGGTATCGGGTCAGGGTACTAGGGCATCGGCTCTTCGTATGGGTATGGGTTCTCTAGGATCTCTCGAATATATTGGTCGTTATCCCAATATGGATCTAGAGGGTCAAGGTTTGGGTAGGGTGCTACCGGGTTTTGTATGGGTTCCTCTTGTGGGTAGAGTTCTCGATAATCCCTATGGTCGTTATTCCATGGGTCATAATCTGGAGGATGGGGTGCTGGGACTCTAGGGATTTCGTTTGGGTCGAAGGCAGGTACCGGAATCTGGTATCCTGGGTTAGGTTCTATTTCCATGGGTTGAGTTGGAAATAAGGGTAGTGGCTGGGGTGCAATGAGTTGTTCTAAGTTTATGTCTGCGGCTGTGGTAGCTAATATATGAAAATTGGCCAATCGTCTATTGATTATGTCCTGGGTCTGGGCATTCATCTCCCTATTTGCTGCTGCTAAAGCCCTCTGTTGATGTAACTTCCTTATCCTTTTCCTACGCTCGTGTGCTCCCCGACTGAACCATCCTCTCTTTTTGGTAGGGAATGGCTCTTCGGATGCACTTTGAATATGAAAATCCCCTCTTCTGTGTCAGCTGAATACCCCGAGGGGGTAGGCTGGGAAGAAGTTCCTTCATCTCAAGGAGAACTAGATAGTTGACGATAAGTGTCTGACAGACCTTGATCACTCATACTGTAAACTAAAAAATTGTCAAATAACACAAAACAACAAAATAGACAGATATGCACGTAATCCCATAGATTATTTCCTAACATAATGGATAAAATTTTAGTGTCAGCAGAACACTTCTATGGATGAAATCAGTGGCTGTGGCTCTTATACCACTCTCTGTCACAACCCCCGGCCCCTATTTTTGGGAACGGGCGGCCGCGAACCAGTATCAGCGGTATCGGTGTTTATCAATTTGGCAGCGGACTTTACATCAGGACCGTAGTTAGGAAAAATTTTATCAGAGTAAAACACCACATTTTTATAATAATAAACACATGGGAAATTCCCAAGTTTCTATTACAAACATGTTTTTAGGGATAAACCCTAATGTATTGGAATAAAACATCTTCTTTATTTAGGTAACTTTTATAGCCACTTTTCCAAGCTCTCAGTGCTGTCCAGCTGACTTCTAATTGGCTTTCACATTTTGTTATCAGAAACGCGTTTAAAAACATTTATCAGCAAGAAATACTTGTGAGTGAATCTCAGTTTAATCAAGAAAATTTTTATCCTTTTACAGCATTGAGGGAAATCCAGCAATTACATTTGTTTACATCTACTTTAATTACCACCCACGGTATTGTCAATCCTGACGTGTGGTAATGTTACTACTCATAGTGTAGTAACAAATTTTGTATACAAAACCCCAACATACCGACGATAATTGTAGAATTACAAATACTCAATCACTGTGAATTGTAATTTAAAACAATTGAGGTTTTGTAAAAACAGTTTACAAAAAGAGGAATTACTCACTTTGCTATTTTAGGTATTTCCCTTGTGACTTCCTGGTTATAATCTATTAATTAAACAATGCACACGCGTTAGTATAATAACCCAATGTATATTAGTTATAGCCTCCCCGAGACAGAACTCCAACGACTGAGTCAGGTAGAGCCTCGACATGCGTTACGGAGAACTAGACCAATCGGGCAGCGTATCTAATACGTAACTGGGGGGGGGGGGGGGTTATGATACTTACATCGAGGTAGAGCTTCGCTATTTTAGTGGGTATAATACTCGGGAATTACTTTTACTATTCAGAATTGAGAGAGAGAGAGAGAGAGAGAGAGATCGAATTTTGAACGACGACTGAATGCCGATCTCTTCTATATAGGGCTGTACAGGGAGTCCCTGGCGCCCCGCGACAGACACACAGTGGTGTGTCGCGCCCCGCGAGGTAGGTGTAGTAGGGTTAAGGTTGATCAGTCACGAGTATAGGTGTTGCGCCCCGCCAGAGCCCCTCGAATTTTGTTTTTATTTGATTTGTATTAAATTAAAGGTATTTATGGCCGTTTTTCATATGCGGAGTGTATTTTTGGACATGTAGGGGTGTTATAAGGGTTTCGGGAGAGTTGTTATACATTTCCATATTTAAAACAAGCTAAATGACACATTTAGACCTAATTAATTAAATCATCCTATTTTTAAAACACACATATTACCAAAATGCCACCAAGATGATCTCAACCATCAAACACACTCACCCAATGGTCAATATCACTTCCTACACTTTGTAGAAAAAAACACACTTTGTAGAGGAACCTCACCCTACACATATGTATAGTTTAACAATGACTATATACATATGTGGAAAAGCTTAGGGAAAATGTGTGGTTCAAAATGTTTCTCAAGTTTCTCAAATAGGGTGGACTTCTCCGAGAATCCCTACCATACATACATACATACATACATACATACATACATACATACATACATACATACATACATACATACATACATACATACATACATACATACATACATACATACATACATACATACATACATACATACATACATACATACATACATACATACATACATACATACATACATACATACATACATACATACATACATACATACATACATACATACATACATACATACATACATACATACATACATACATACATACATACATACATACATACATACATACATACATACATACATACATACATACATACATACATACATACATACATACATACATACATACATACATACATACATACATACATACATACATACATACATACATACATACATACATACATACATACATACATACATACATACATACATACATACATACATACATACATACATACATACATACATACATACATACATACATACATACATACATACATATATATATATATATAAGGCCGCTAAAATGAAAAACCCCCAGTTAAGAGAACCACAAGAACCACTTTCCAACCATTGATCTTTGAAGATGGATGGATGAGATTAAAAGTTATAAAAACAATACTAAATTCTTTTTGTCTTATTAAGTATTTAATATTTTAATGTCAAAACGACAGTTTAGTAAATTTGCTTGTTTTGTCTTTGTATATATTGTTTTTACTAATTTTTTTGTCCTATTAAATTAATTATTTTTATTAAAATCAGATTTTTTAATTAAAAAACATTTTAAAATCTGATTTTTTTTTACAAAAAACAATTTTTGTCAGGACTCTTTTACAAAAAACGTTTTTACGAGCCGGTTTTTAAGCCCCGTTTTTTACGCCCCGTTTTTAAGCCCCGTTTTTACGCCCGGTTTTACGTGCTGCACTTACACCCAGTTTTACGCGCCGTTTTTTTACGCCCGGTTTTACGCGCCGTTTTTTAACGCCCCGTTTTTACGCGTTGTTTTACGCCCCCATATTCACGTCCCGTATTTACGCGTCGTTTTATTACCCGGTTTTTTTACGAGCCGTTTTTACGCCCCGTTTTTACGCGCCTTTTTTACGTGCTGTTTTTTTACGCGCCGTTTCTCGCCCCGTATTTACGCACCGTTTTTTTACACACACGTTTTTAAACTTTTTTTACGGTTTTAAACTTTTTTTACTGTTTTAAACTTTCTTTTTACAAAAAACTTTTTTTCTAAAAAACTCTTTTACAATTTTTTTTACAAAAACTTTTTAACAAAGAACAAAAATTTATACGAAATCTTTTTTATGGTTTTAACCTTTTTTTTACACACACGTTTTTAATCTTTTTTTCGTTTTTTTACAAAAACGTTTTTTACAGTTTTAAACTTTTTTTGCAAAAACTTTTTTACCAAAAAAGTTTTACAAATTTTTTTTTTCAGAAAAACTTTTTTTACAAAAGACAAAAATTTATACGAAAACATTTTTACAGACACGTTTTTAAACTTTTTTATAATTTTTACGAAAACTTTTTTTACGGTTTTAAACTTTTTATTTACAAATACTTTTTTACAATTTTTTTTTACAAAATAACAAAAAGAGAATAAAGAAATTGAAAAGACTTAAAAAAGTGACTTTAATGAGGAGAGAGATATTATTTGATGGTTTTGATTAAATGACTATATTACCCCTTTGGTTGTCATTATCTGATTGGTGGAGAGTGTTTCTCGCGGTTCTCGCAACTGGGGGTGGTTTTCATTTTAGCGGCCTTCTATATATACATATATAGGGTGGGGTTACTCTACGAAATGTGTTTTGTCTAAAAAGTGTAAGAAATGATTATGACCATTAGATTAGGTAATTGATGAATGAGATTAAATGAGTAATAAAATTGTAATATTTGTTTTAATTGAATTGATTGATTTATTGAATTAAGGGTATAAAAGTAAATTTCGTATGCCTTAAATTTAGAAATCAAATGCAACTCACATGCAGCTTCCCCCCATCTTTTTTAAAACGTGAATAACTTTTTATACATAGTTTGTTTTTAAATATTATACCATAATAATAAACGTTTTTTTATCTTTAATATGAGTACCATATTGCTACATATCTAAAAAATTATGATTCAAGTAATTCAGACACTAGTGTGTTTTATATAGCGTCTGCATATTTTATATTGTGTATTTCACTGGTGTGTTTTATATTGTGCATTTCAGACACTACTGTGTTTTATGAGTGATAGGTGTGTTTAATTGTGAAATCTAGTATAACCCAATGTGAAGAAATCAAAAACTGATAAAACACAACGTCAAGAAATAATGAATGTGTTTTATGTTTCGAAATATATGAGGGTGTGTTTAATTGTGAAAATTGATATAACACGGTATAAAGAAACCGTAACCTGATAAAACACAATGTTAAGAAATGATGAATTTGTTTTATGTTTCGAACTTCGGGTGAATTAATCATGGATACGAATGATGTAACTACCAGTTTTGAATAGTTAATAGGCATAAGTTTCCATAAAAATAGCATTTTATTGTTATGATATAAAATCTTCCATAAATTGTTGTAGTTATTCAATTACCTTAATGCCCTTTAGTAAACTAACACTAGATGCCACATGTCACAAGGAGATTGCTTCCTACACTTTGTAGGAAAAGCAGGCTTTGTAGCCAACTCATATATTAGTAAGTTACAAACGCAGTCCCTTGTTAACTGTAAAGCTACATAAACAGTTCTTTAGATGCGAATGACTAAAATGCCCTTTTAACCCAATAGGAAAACTAACATTTGTTAGTCTTAGTACCTCAAGTTGTTACAAAATCAAACATTAAAACCTCATAATGTGATTTTAAACTATTAATACCTAACCTTGTTACTTTACACAACCCACAGGAAGTAACAGTGTAATTAACTCTTATATAAATAGAAGTGGTTCATGAAGACATTTAGGATCAATAAAATATCTAAAACATATATTAATGAAAAATTCTGTAATGATACCTATACCGGCACTAATACCGACTACTAAGAAGATTACCGTGGACCATTGTGACACCTAAGCAAATCCCACATCAGTCGTGGCTAGGAGAGATTCTTAGTTTATAAGAGATTCTCCGCCTCTTAATTCACCAACAAGTTTTGGGCTTAGTTGGCTATAGAGTACTTAAAAACTCCACCGTTAAGCGTCCTCAGGTGGGAGTAGTACCAGGATGGGTGACCTCCTTGAAGTCTCCATTGGGGCTACCAAAAACAAATTTGCAAGTTCCTGGATGGGGAACCCGACAAGACAAAGCGAACAATATTAGTGATAAAAAGAGCCGGATGTTACAAAATCAAACTTGAGTTTGGTTGAGCGGTTAACCCAAATTTAAAGAAAATGACGAACAACTAAAAACCCTAAAGAAGCTTGAGTTTATCTTTATCCTTATTAGTTGAACAGGGTAGCCTTATACATGGGCGGACCTATGTTCATAGGTGGGGTGGTGGGCACCCGCGTTAAGAAAACCATTTTAATGTAACATACGCGTTAAAATCCTAACCAACCCCTTTAATATTTTATAATCACTTTCTCTTAGCGTTTCACTTTTCCAGGGGCCGGTGACTAGTTTAGGGGTGAGCATTTGTCAATAACCGACCTGACCCGATGCGGAACTGAACCGACCCAATAACCGAACATCTTATAATATACTACTCGAAATAATACCCTACATAAAGGGTCGGTTCCG
This sequence comes from Helianthus annuus, assembly GCF_002127325.2. Taxonomy (NCBI): domain Eukaryota; kingdom Viridiplantae; phylum Streptophyta; class Magnoliopsida; order Asterales; family Asteraceae; genus Helianthus; species Helianthus annuus. Next base: position 55,899,207 of record NC_035449.2, on the reverse strand, counting down.
GTTCTTGTTACACTCGTTTTTGGTTACGTATCAGGTCACTACCTGAACCTAAATGTAATTGAAATTGATGTGTATAAAATGCATCATATAAATTACATTAAATGTGGCATAAAACTAACCCTTTTTTTAGTACTAATGTTGGAAAAAGTGTGCTTTTGTCTTCCTTTTGTATTTTCTGGATTAAATGAGCTCAAATGAACAAAAGAGGCAAACAGGCACCTAAATCTAACAAAAATACAAGAAAAGGAATAAACGTGGCATGCCCGACCCCTCGACAGCATCCTCCCAAACAAAAACAAGAGAACAGAAGGCTGAACACGCCCCATGCTCACTGAGCACGGGGGCGTGCCCAAGTGTCTGCAGAAAAGACAAAGTTGTAGAAGCTTCTATCTCCCACCACGGGGGCGTGCCCAGTGGACACGAGGCCGTGGTCAACTCTAAGATTCGTAGAATCTAGGCAAATATTGATAGTACAGATACGCTTCTGCACACGGGGTCGTGCCCAGTAGACATGGGGGCGTGGTCAACTAATGCAGACAAACTGCATTTAATGAAGAAAAAGAAGATGGGTGGACACGGGGTCGTGTCCGGGCTCTGTGCAGGCTATAAATAGGGGTGCTTGGCTCACTTGCAAATCATCCATTGGCAAACCACCTCTCTCACACTTCACCCACCCACCACCACCATCACAACCCACATCCACCACCATCATCCATCATCCATCATAGAGTGTGTGTAGTAGTCTCGGGATCCAAGATTGATAGTAAGAGTTCTTGACAATCAAAGGCCATGTTTGCCTAAGTGTCTTACATCACTTGGTGAAGACAAGCATTTAGCGTAATACTTTTTATTTTTAATCTTTTCGCACTTTTTATTTGGTTATGTATTAATGACTTTAATAAATAGTTTCTTATGTTGAAGGCGAATCTTCCTTATCATTTGTCCGTGGTGTCTAGGCGTTGTTTTACTGTCTATATAAAATAAAAGATTTACACCATTCATATCTCCACGGTCTATATGGAGATATGTTGGCTACCTGGTCGGGGGTTAAGGGAATGGTTTGGTAAGAGTCTTGCTTATTCAGTGTATAGATCCTGCAAGGACCTAGGTCAAGCTTAGTAGGACCTCCTTCAATACCCACTGGTATTGGATGGCGGGGGTTCGAATTTCTTGATCCCCTCATATGTAAGCTACTATTAAAACATTAACCCGGCTACTTAGGATTGTATCCCTGCTGACTCAAACTACTTAGCCGAGTGTAACGTCACCTTCAAAAGAGGGGCCTACCACATTACGCATTAATAACTTAATTAATTATCTTTCAATAATCCAACCCTTTAGGATTGTATCCTTGCTGACTCAAACTACTGGGTTGAGGGTAACGTCACTTTCAAAAGAGGGGCCTACTACTATAACTAAGATAATCTCTTAAAAAGTGCAAAAGTGCGGAAATAATCAAAGGTTACACTAAAGGCGAGTCGGATCCAAGTGATTCATCCTGTCTATCTGTTTTTATTTTTATTTTTATTTTCAGCATTTTTAGTTTTCATTTTCTAGTTTAAAACCTTTTTCTAAATTTTTGATTTGATTAGACGTTGAGCATAAACCGGTATTAAAAGCTCTTGTGTCCTTGGACGACCTCGGTATCTTACCAACACTATACTACGCTCACGATGGGTGCACTTGCTCATATGTGTGTTTGGTGTTAGTAAATATCGTGTTTTATAAATTTAAAACTTGACTAATGTGTTAAAAAGGGCTAAAAATATACTTAAAAATCTATCACACCACACACGCATCAAATTTTTGACGCCGCTGCCGGGCACACAAGGATTTTAAGAAAGTTAGGAATCAACGGCCTAATCGTTTTTTCTTATTTTTCTGTTTTTTTTTTAGAATTTTTCTTAATTTTTCAGCTTCTGCAGAATTCAGCATAGGCCGTGCCCGCTGAACACGCCCCGTGCCCAATCTTTGGTACTTGCAATCCCGTTTTAAGTCAGAGAGTAGCTGAACACGGGGCCGTGCCCAATCAACACGCCCCGTGCCCAAGTAGCAGTTACTAAAAACAGAACCGTAAGATCCCGACGGTTGGTAATTTCTGACACAAACATGAGCGACACTGATTTTTTTACTATCGGCCCTCATATGGTACGTGGTGTCAAATATGTGGTGGCCCTTATAAAGATTTAGAATGTTATTCTCTAAATTACAAGCCCCACTATATAGACCCATTGTTTTCCTGTAGCCTTAAGAGGGGCGAAAGTAAAAATAATCCATATCTCTCCCTCGAATGCTCTCAATCGACTCTTCTAGGAGAAATGCTTCTTGATGAACTATTTCAAATGGAAGATCTAATTCTTAATTGGGTAAAAGAACTTGAGATGGATATCATTAATTCATCTCAAGACGATACCCAAGAAGAATTATTGAGATCACATTCGGATAAAAACAACTTTGTTGTTCCCGATATCACCTCTAACTCTGGAGAAGACTTGAGCGATAGTCGTCCCTGTGTCGATTGTGCCGTGAAGGACTCCCCATCGACTTCGTTCGATGAATACATATACCTGAGCGATTCGGCATACACCTTCTTTAACGAGAGCCCGGGAAACATTTAGCATATGAATCACCCTTACTGATAACCTCTTGCATTCTCGTCTAAATTTAGAGCAATTAAGGTATCTCAGGCACTTCGGTGTTGTCTCGTCCAGTAAGAAACCACCCGATTCGGATAAATTCCTTAAAACTAGAGAAAACTCCATAAGACAGCCTCTAGACACGGGGCCGTGTCCAGGTCAGCACGCCCCCGTGTCCACCAAAAGATTCCCGTCTGACCTGTGGTCAGAATACGGACAAAATGTGTCAGGATCTTGTCTGCACACGGGGCCGTGTCCAGCCAACACGGGGCCATGTTCATCGTGCTGTCGTTTTCTATAAAGGCAGCAAGATTCCTGCACATTTGAACCACTCCAAAGACAAAGATCTGGTGAGATCTTCACACATACCATCCTAGGTATATTCTAAAGAAGGTTCTCAACAACCATCTTGTATTTTCCACTTTTGTTCATTGCCTTCTTCTTCAATTTTTCACTCAAAACCTCCATTAGAGCTTGAAATCACCATGGTTCCAAGCTTTATTGTGATGTTTGTTAGGTTTTTATTCAAGGAATCTTGTTAAAAATAAGCTCTACAACAGTGTTTTAAGTTATTTCTGCTCAAAAACGCTTTAAAAATCATGAAAATAATTTGAAACTCCAAGATTCCTTGTTCCAAAAATCTGCAGACATATGAACACGGGGCCGTGCTCAATGAGCACGGGGCCGTGTCCGAGGGACTGTTCCAATAAAACTGAACTCTTTTTGGTCTGTTTTCTCAGAATGGCGAGTAGAACTAGCGGAACATCTTCATCGCACTCCAGGAACAACCGACAAGGGAGAAGGTCATCAACGGTAGAAGACTCTCTTGTAAACTACGTTTACGCTTTAAGAGAGGCCATTGATGAGATGACGGGGGTAGAAGAAGCATTGGTCGACCGTATCAATCACTTAACGGTGGGACTAGAAGGATGTCTTCGAGAGGTCAACGTTTTGCAGCAAAGGTTGAACATTCTCACTTCTCCTCCTTTGGTGCCAATCATCACCCAAAGGGCATGGAATGTAGTACCGGAAGTCATCATACCGGCCGAGTGGTACACCATACACCCGAAGCCCCCTCGAGACATACTACAAGGGGTTCCGGTTGGTGTCACTCCCCCTCCACAAAATGTTGAGGAAAATGAAGCCGCCTTCTTCCTCCCGAGAGAAATAGAAGAATGGCTTTAATAACATCTAGGACACCTCCCGGTTTGGGGTTCTACGAAACCTTTAAATACCGGAAAGCTATTTCCGAAATTTTGATTCCTATTGTAAAAGTAGAACCCCTTAGGATGATTCTATGTATCACTTGACCTATCTAATTTAGGACTTTTAACTTTTATTTTTCTGCTTTATTTTTAATTTCTGCTTTATTTTTAATTTTCTAGGACCCTATGTAATGTGTTATTTTAATGGAATGACGGTTTTAATTAAATTGGTGTTTGGATGATGTTGTAATGCTTAAAACACACCCGGGATGGTGAAGGATACCAAGGGAAACTTAAACCAGCACCCCATGCACAAAAACAGAGCCTCCCGACAGTTTTTCTTTGTTACAGCAAGTTCAGCACGGGTCGTGCCCACCCAACACGGCCCCGTGCTAAACAATCTACAGGAAATCACCCAGTTCAGGTAATTGGACACGGGGCGTGTTTGCTGAACATGCCCCCGTGCCCAGGCTTCTGTTTGTTTTTAATGATTTCTGTTACTGGAAACCTGAACACGGGGCCGTGCCCGGACACCACGGGCCCGTGTCCAGACGTCCAGTACCATTAAAATTTGTTTTTAACACACCTATTACACATTCAATCAACCTAAAAACTTATTTTTGGGACACATTGAGGACAATGTGTAATTTAAGTGGGGGGGGGGATGCTAAAACCTTGAATTTTGCAAGTCCTAATCACAAGCCTTACCCAAAACTCTATTGGAACCGCTAATCACCCCAAAATTTTTTCAAAAATTTTTCATTTTTTTACTTGACTCGGTTTAATTTGGGAATTACAAGTTTTAAAAAGGTTATATTTTTACAAATTTACAACCGATAGTGTCGTGATAAAAAGAACCAACATAAGAAAATTATGAAACGACATGACAAATCTAGTAAAATTTGATTATATATACTTGATCACATAAAAACCCATTCCCACAAAAAGTGAGTTTTGAGCCTTTATTGAGCATACAGATACACATCTTTAAACTAAATGCTCATTTTTTGTTTCTTGTGTGAATAGCCGCTTGGTTTCTTACAACTCTAGAACTTGCCACGACGATTCATTCCCGGTCCTTACCAACTTAAACCTTAGTAAGTAAATGATAGAGTCATTAGGACTAACCCTTTTTATTTCTACACCATTATTTTTTTTTACCACCTACCCAAAATCCCCCTAGTTAACCCCTTTGAGCCTAAACCTTTTCACTTCTTAACCCACAAAACAAACACCCTTTTACCCACCAAAACCCTTCTTCATTTTAAACCCTTTATTTTAGTAAAAAGCTCGGTTGTTCATATGACATTCCTTATCAAAAAATAAATAAATAAATAAATAAATGATGAAGCCAAGAAATAAAACAAACAAGTTCATCAAAAAGAACTTTGTTTGAAGAATTGCTTCATTAAAATAAAAAATTATGGAAAAAAATAAAAGTCTTACGAAAACCGACGCTTTTTACGCCTTTCGCCCTATTCTACTAACCACTAACCCAACCACCTACCTTTAACCCAAGCCTAACCCTTCCCCAAAGTCCTCTTGATATTGACAAAGGTGTATAGTTAAAAAGAAGGAGGATTAATTGCTTGGCAAGCATATGGTAGAAGTAAGTTCCATACCGCTCTCGAGTGTTTCACAAAAATACATCTTTGGCCGAGTGTTGAGTGATCTCCCGTGAGGTATGTGAACTTATATATAAATGGAATTTTAAAGAGGCATGTTATGCCCAAATAAGTAATTTATCTTATGTAATGTTCTAAATAAAGCATGACGAATAGGATTGTAAATAGCATAAAAATAAAACCTAATAAAAATCTTGGAATCCCGACACTCTATGACAAGCCCAAAAACCTTCTCTTCTACCCATTCCATTTGGGAGTGTAAGCCACATTATAAAGAGTTTTGCTTGAGGACAAGCAAAGATTCAAGTGTGGGGTATTTGATGTGTATAAAATGCAACATATAAATTACATCAAATGTGGCATAAAACTAACCCTTTTTTTAGTACTAATGTTGGAAAAATGTGCTTTTGTCTTGCTTTTGTATTTTCAGGATTAAATGAGCTCAAATGAACAAATGAAGCAAAAAGGCAGCTTAGGGATGGCAATAGGTCGGGTTCGGGTCGGGTATTGGTAATCTCATACCCGTACCCGGTTATAAAATCGCGTCCCATACCCGACCCAATACCCGTCGGGTATTTATCGGGTAATTACCCATCGGGTATCGGGTATACCCGCGGGTATCGGGTTTACCCATTAGTTTGTTAAAAGATGTACATTGGGATTTCTAAATACATTTTTTTACTATTGTAATTATTATATTATTTTATTTATACAACAACTATTATAAATTAAAGATATACATTACATACATATAAGTTTTATCATAAATTAATAATAATTTTATAATACTTATACACTCAGATGCATATACTTCACAACATACAAAATATAAATACTATTATCAAATGCATATAATAAAAGAATTTTTTTTTTTCATATTATGAACATACTAAAATAAATCACTAATAGACAAGGGTTAGTGGAAAATAAAATTATAAATTAAAAAAAAATCGGGTATATAGTTCGGGTAAACGGGTATGTGGTTTCGGGTAATCGGGTCGGGTATCACCTAATCCCATACCCGACCCATACCCGCGAAAATTTTTAAAACTAATCCCATGCCCGGCACAATACCCGTCGGGTATCGGGTATACCCGTCCCATTTGGGTCGGGTTTCGGGTATACCCGTCGGGCTCGGGTATTTTTGCCATCACTAAGGCAGCTAAATCTAACATAAATACAAGAAAAGGAATAAACGTGGCATGCCCGACCCCTCGACAGCATCCTCCCAAACAAAAACAAGAGAACAGAAGGCTGAACACGCCCCGTGCTCACTAAGCACGGGGGCGTGCCCAAGTGTCTGCAGAAAAGATAAAGTTGTAGAAGCTTCTATCACCCACCCACGGGGGCGTGCCCAACGGACACGGGGCCATGGTCAACTCTAAGATTCGTAGAATCTAGGCAAATCTTGATAGTACAGATACGCTTCTTCACACAGGGTCGTGCCCAGCGGACACGGGAGCGTGGTCAACTAATGCAGACAAACTGCATTTAATGAAGAAAGAGAAGATGGGTGGACATGGTGCCGGATCCGGGCTTCTGTGCAGGCTATAAATAGGGGTGCTTGGCTCACTTGCAAATCATCCCTTGGCAAACCATCTCTCTCACACTTAAACCACCCACCACCACCATCACAACCCACATCCACCACCATCATCCATCATCCATCATAGAGTGTGTGTAGTAGTCTCAGGATCCAAGATTGATAGTAAGAGTTCTTGACAATCAAAGGCTTTGTTTGCCTAAGTCTCTTACATCACTTGGTGAAGACAAGCATTTAACGTAATACTTTTTATTTTTAATCTTTTCGCACTTTTTATTTGGTTATATATTAATGACTTTAATAACTAGTTTCTTATGTTGTAGGTGAATCTTCCTTATCATTTCTCCGTGATGTCTTGGCGTTATATTACTGTCTATATAAAATAAAAGATTTACACCAATCATATCTCCACGGTCTATATGGAGATATGTTGGCTACCTGGTCGGGGGTTAAGGGAATGGTTTGGTAAGAGTCTTGCCTTGTTCAGTGTATAGATCCTGCAAGGACCTAGGTCAAGCTTAGTAGGACCTCCTTCAATACCCACTGGTATTGGATGGCGGGGGTTCGAAATTCTTGATCCCCTCATATGTAAGCTACTATTAAAACATTAACCCAGCTACTTAGGATTGTATCCCTGCTGACTCAAACTACTTAGCCGAGGGTAACGTCACCTTCAAAAGAGAGGCCTACCACATTACGTATTAATAACTTAATTAATTATTTTTCAATAATCCAACCCTTTAGGATTGTATCCTTGCTGACTCAAACTACTGGGTTGAGGGTAACGTCACCTTCAAAAGAGGGGGCCTACTACTATAACTAAGATAATCTTTTAGAAAGTGCAAAAGTGTGGAAATAATCAAAGGTTACACTAAAGGCTACTCGGATCCAAATGATTCATGTTGTCTATCTGTTTTTATTTTTATTTTTATTTTCAGCATTTTAGTCTTCGTTTTCTAGTTTAAAACCTTTTTCTAAATTTTTGATTTGATTAGACGTTGAGCATAAACCGGTATTAAAAGCTCTTGTGTCCTTGGACGACCTCGGTATCTTACCAACACTATACTACGCTTACGATGGGTGCACTTGCCCATATGTGTGTTTGGTGTTAGTAAATCGTGTTTTATAAATTTAAAAATTGACTAATGTGTTAAAAAGGGCTAAAAATATACTTAAAAATATATCACACCACACACGCATCATAAATATTCATGTAAAGATGCAATGTTTAAGGATAACAGTTCTGCATGTTTAAGACTTTAGATTAACTTATGTTGCAGGGCTTGGCCCAACATAATTAGTACACTATCTGTTTTTCGGTCCACCATACACCCCTAAACCACTAGCAACCACCTCCCTCCGACCTGTAACCAACCACCGTACACCCCTAACCCCTATCATCAACAAAAAAAATTTACATATTAATCAAATAACAATCAGACCTGCTTAAGGAGTTACTCTGGATGAAACAGAGGATCAGTACGAACAACTAAATGTTATAAACTACAAAATTCGCTTAATCGAGATCCGAAACAACCAGATATCATCTCAAATCTCTTATCACCTATCAATATACTTTTAAAATCACCTGAATAAAAAATTTAAACAAACTATTGATATCAATGATCTATCTGCATATTTTTTCCCCGAAACTTCCCTAATTCTCCACAATAACAATCGAAACATCTACTTTTAGACATGAATCAAAATAGCGATCAATTTCGTCCAATTTACTAATCAAAATCAACCAGACCTGATTAAGCAATTGCGCTGAGGAGGAAGTAGAGGATCTGTAAGCGACCGAGCCCAAGTACTCGAACTCCTTGGCAGTGGCTGATGACGTTTGGAGTTCGGCACATGACATAGAGAACTCGATCGATCAAACGACAACACACCGCCATTCTGCTGCTGGAAAAGCAAAGTGGCAACGATTGCATGTTCATGAATAACAGAATCGTCGAACTTCTCTCGCTTAATCGAAATCACACCTAACCTCTCCCTCCGACCTGAAACCTTCACCGGCGCCAGTGCCTTTCACTGTTGATTCAGAAGCTGGAGAGAGAGAGAGAGAGAGAGAGAGAGAGAGAGAGAGAGAGAGAGAGAGACTGTGGTGCTTGTAGTGGTGGTAGTGGGTGTTTAGTGGTGGAGGTGAGGTGGTGGAGGTAGGTGTTCAGTGGTGGTGTTTGTTTGAGAAGAGAGAGAGAGAGAGAGAGAAAGATCTGGGTCGATCGAGAGAGATACAGGGGGTGGTAGTGATGATGGTGATTTGGGGAAGAAGTGGGGGTGAGACACACATAAATATTTGTTTTAATTAAACTATTTTCTATTTATTGTTTTTCTTAATAAGTAAGGGTACTTTGGTAATTTAATATAAACTAAACTGGATAGCTTAATCTAGGTTAATAATAAGGACCACACGAGTACAAAAGTTATAAACGTTGAGACCAAATGTGTAATTATTAACTCGTACTTTTTTTTTTTTTTGAAAGATCAACAAAATATATTATATACTATTTGGGCCGGCATATTATTAACTCGTACTATTAATGACATTGACATATAGGAAATAAAAGTCAAAAGTCCGCTTTGTAACGCTACTAGTATTAGTGACATATAGAGGAAACAAAAGTCAAAAGTCCGCTTTGAAATAAAAGTTTAGGAAATAGTTAATTAGACATCCAGGGATATATGTATACCATATATATTTCCTAAAATCTTTGCAAGTTCCTTCGTCAGATAGCTCCATAAAATCCCAACATGATACCAGATAGGCAGTGGTCATCATGGCCGGAAGTTGCCATCAACAGACCCGACCTCGCAATCGCACTTCTCACTATATTAGCCATCACACTCGCTATTTTCTGGTACCAATCTGGTAAGCCCACGTCGCCCATGCCACCTGGACCTCGCGGGCTGCCAGTGGTGGGGTACCTTCCATTTCTAGGCCCTGACCTGCTCCATGAATTCACCAAAATGGCACAACGTTATGGCCCCATTTTCAAGCTCAAGCTCGGAACCAAAACGTACATCGTCATCAGCTCGCCAGACCTCGCTAAAGCTGTCGTCCGTGAGCAAGACGAGATATTTGCTAACCGAGACCCTCCGGTGGCCGCCAAAATCGTATCCTACGGTCGCAGAAATATAGGTATTAGATAGAATATATTAGTTATAGTAAAAATAATTACAAAAAACTGTAACTATATATATTAGTTATAGTAAAATTAATTACAATAAACTGTAACTAGTATGTTTCATCTGATAAATAGAATAAACTCATAACTAATATATTTTATCTTATAACAGGCTGGTCTGACAATAACTCACACCTACGAAACCTGCGTAAACTGTTCATACACGAGATCATGAGCAACAAAAACCTGGAAGCTTCTAGCACTTTCAGGCGAACCGAAGTGAGGAAAACCGTGAAGCAACTGTATGAAAAAGTGGGGACGGAGGTTGACGTGGGTGGGATGGCGTTCTTGACGTCCCTGAGGGTCGTCACGAACGTTTTATGGGGGAACAGTTTGGTTGAAGATGAAAAAGGCAGAAATGTTGGGATTGAGTTTAGGGAAGTGGTTACGGAGGCAGTGGGGCTTCTAGGCGCAGCGAATATGTCGGACTTCTTCCCGGTGTTGTCGCGAATGGATTTACAAGGCGTGGAGCAAAGGATGACGGTTGCATGGAAGAAGATCGATGAGATTTTAGAAAGAAAAATTGAGGAGAAAATTGCAAGTAAAACAGAAGACCAACATGGAAGAAAAGATTTCTTGGAGATTTTACTAGAGCTCAAAGAACAAAATGCTACTACGTCACTGGATATTACCCAGATCAAAGGCCTTCTCTTGGTATGTTTATCAGTTTATACTATTCTCTTGGAATTTTTTTTTTTTTTTTTACAGTTGGGTTCTCATATGTTATTACAGACAAGAAATATATTATAAATATCGTAACTATAAAATATAAAACATGGTTACATTTTCCATATTTAATAGGACAGCAACCACAAAATATAAAGAATTTTACAACGGAAAAAATGTAGGAAATTTGAACGACTAAACTGTCATTCTAGTTTTCGAATGAATTAAATAAAATATGTCTTTTATTTAAACACAATTTTTATAAGAATAACTTAAGTGTCCCATAATTATTTTTACTCATTATTTTAACTAGGGTCGTAGTTAAGCATTTAGTGTCAGGATAGGTCACACGTTTCTGTGGGGGCTCAACGGTTCGATTGGTATTAATTTGTTATGTTGTTGGCACTTGAATATTACGTGTACAAAACTCCATTAAACCTAGTTATTCAAATTTAGTAAAAAAACTAAGAGTCCTAACTACAGTTATAATTATTATGATTACAATAAATATTATCTGTGTATAAATCTAAACTAATACACTCTCTCGAATTATAACTAATATAAACTATATAATATACCTCGTAAATACCAATATAACTATTTAAGCGTTCTAAAAATTTTGATTTTGTTAATATAAATATTAGGATTAGACTCAGGTGTTCCAGGGGGTAAAAACTCCGTCGACTTCTATGCAGTCGCTATAAGGTTGAGCGGTGTGGAACCGTGCCCTCCGCCAAGTAAGACCCATAGCGTCTCCAACACCGTTACAGGGGCGCCATGATTGAGTCCGCCAAGCCTTTCATGGGCGCGAGAACTGAAGGGGGCGGGGGGGACCCACCCAGTATATATCCATTTACCCACAACCATAACCAACATCACCTTCATCCACCATCATCACCCCCTTTCCAACCACCGTCATCACCACCACCTTCGTTAGACAGAAAAATGGCCGGAGAAAAAGATGAAGAAAGGAGAAAGTTGTTGTGGTTGTGTGTGGATAGGTTTAAAACTTTTATCAACTAGGTCACACTATACGATGGGCTAATAAAATGAGTCACTTAAAATAGGTTGTCGGTTTATAAATTGGATAAGTAACTTGGATTACATAAGTTTTTTTTTGAACGGTAGATCAACTGGATTTTCCAGTTTACTCCAAAGGATCAGTATATGCTGTTTAAACCCCTCACCTCAAGTTCGAATCCCTTCGAGAGGTGTTCTCCCATATTTGACTTATAAATTGGATGAGTTTATAATTCTAGTTTTATAATTTTATTTTAATTCTAGTTTAATGGTAATTTCTTAAGTTTTATTTTAATTATTTTTTATTTATGTATTTTATTTTAAGTTTATAATGTTTCTAAATTTAAAATAAATAATATTAAAAAAATAATGAATGAACAATGATGAAAGGGGCTTTATGAGGATTTATCCCACCTTATGACAGTTAATGATAAAGTCCATTGCTCATGTATCACCTATGTAACACTAATGTTGTGTGATATGATGAAACTCTTAAGGCTTTTAGACCATGCGTAGTGGTAGAAGGTTATAATGCCCCCACCATGGGGCGTTTTGCGCCATGTGGCGTCCTAGTCAGCAAGGGGGCATTATAGCAAAAGTGGTGTAGTGGGTATAATGCCCCATAATGCCCCTTACAATTATTAAAAAAAAAAAAAAAAAAAACCTTTTTAAAAAAGCTGAACTATCCCACATGGTCTCTTCCCATTGGTCAACACTCACATGGTCTCATGCAAGTTAGTTTCATTTGGCGTTTTAAAGAAAACGCTGGAACAAAATTTTTTCAAAAATTTTACAAAATAACGCCCCCTGTAATGGAGGGGTGGGCGTTTTCGGGCGTTATTTTTGAAAATTTTTTAAAAAAAACGCCCCATTACACATGGTCTTATCATACACCATATAAGGCTATAAGCTAGCCCAAAACCTCACCTTTAAAGCATAGTATGCTAACCGCTCGAATTGATCAACTTTTGTGTCTATTACCACATTCAAAAAATATATTGATCAACTTTTGCGTTTATTACCTCACTCAAAAATATATAACTCAGAAAAAAAAAAGGCTACATACAAAGAAAAAAAAAAGGAATAATGGATTTTAATAATCCAAACTTTCATCCATTGGCCGGCAACAGACCCAACTTCAAAAATAACCGGTGGTGGTCCCAACTTTTCGTATATTGTAAACCAATGGACTTTTACTAAAAAAAACCTTAATTTCTTTTTGTCTCCATATCCTTTTCGGTTTAGTAAAGGTACATTGGTTTACATTATACGAAAAAGTTGCCGAAAAGGATAAGGAGACAAAAAGAAATTAAGGTTTTTATTAGTAAAAGTTCATTGGTTTACAATATACGAAAAGTTGGGAGCACCACCGGTTATTTTTGAAGTTGGGTTTGTTGCCGACCAATGGTTGAAAGTTTGGATTATTAAAATCCATTTTTCCAAAAAAAAAAAAAAAAAAAGAAGCTACATACAAAGAAAAAAAAATTAAAGCAGCTCGTACCACGTGGCAAGCTACTATTGAGTAACACCACAAACAACAAATCACATACGTGAACCATGGAAATCTCCTTTCTTTGATATATAAATAAAATATATATAAAAGCATTCACGTCCATTCTATATTTTTACCCTATAATTTTATTAAAAACAATTATATTTTATCTTTTCTCTAACTTAAATAATATTTTTTATACTTTTATCATTATTTTTTTTTACTACTTACAACCACTTTCAAAATATATTTAAAAAATTATAAAAAATGAACAATGTACCCTCAAATTTACATATGAATAATAACTTTTTCTTTCTCCTCTACTTAAAAACATTTCCAACCGCTTACAAACACTTTCATAATACGAAAAGCCCTCTCACAAAATTTGAGGGACGGATTATGAATGCTCGAAGCCAAGAACATTCATATTTCTTCCATCATTTCTATCCTATAATTACACTAAAAATAATTATATTTTCTCTCTCATTTCAATTAATTAATATTTTTATACCTTTATTTTTATCTTTTCTCTGTTCTCCACTCGAAACTACTTAATATATTTTATATCTTTATTTTTTTCTTTTTTCTCACCTTTACTCAGAACCACTTTCAAAATATATTATAAAATTATAGAGGGCGAATAATATTCACTTAAATATATACCCGTTTCTTTCCCATCCACTTATAACCACTTTTTATAACATAAAACCCACTCTAACAAAATTTGGTAGAAGGGATATGAATCCTCTAAGAGTGAGGGACGCTTTACACGGGTGGACTAGTCCCCTCTCCACCCTATCCAATCCTAATCTGTCATGTCAATTCCTATCTTCACTCCTCATTTTACACTCAAACAACATAAATAATTTTTTGTTAAAAAGAATAAAGATAAAAAGATGTGAGGGTGGAAGAGAGTGAGGCTCACCATTAATCATCTATCCCTTCTTTTCCTTTACCGGTGAACACTCCCCGCTCAATAGGGTTTATCGTGTGGATACCGGGGTTGGCGACGGTATTCCCGCCCGGTGAAAGGTCACCGCTTGGCCTTCCCCGGTACGCCCAGTGCACCCTAAGAGTAATTACCAAAAAAAAACCATCGTCGATCTTGCCAACTTGTAGAGTTTGTATGTCTCTTTAATTTAATGTAATGTTGTGATAAAGTTGTCCCTATCCTTATTTTATTTACTAATTGTACCTCATAAATTGTTACATCATAATACTTTTTTGTTTTATTATTTATCTTATCTTTTTGTTGTCTTGTAATTATTATTATTATTATTATTATTATTATTATTATTATTATTATTATTATTATTATTAACTAAATTATTTAAAAATTAATTATAGTTTTAAAATAATAAAGCATTTTTTAAATCTGCTTTACAGATTGAATAATTTTTCTAATTAAGTTTAAAATGTTTTTAAGTTATTTTAGAGAATTGTCTATGAAGCGTCTTTTTCTATTTTGTTTAAAGTTTCGTTTTATATTTTATTGAAAGCTCTTTTTAACGTTTTTATTTTTTTGATAAATAAAAATGGTTTGTTTTGCAAAAAGGTTTTCGAGAAAGGTTGATTAACTTTTTCTTAAATATGTATATCGTAGGGAAAATTATGTATTCTATTAATAAATGAATTAAAATTAGTTATTACACTAGTATGCAAAGCGTATAAATGAAAAAGAAAATACATAATGTTTATGCTCATATAGGGATCTTTATGGGAAAACTTATTATTCGTGAGGAAATCAAAAAACTGAAATGTAGTATCATGAGAATATATGCATTTGTGAGGAAACTATATAAAAAAGACCTTATAAATATCTAGATGATGGATCATGAAAAAAAACTAATTTAAATGAGAAAACTAAAAAATCAACTAAAAAAAGTCTAAAAACATACAAATTTCTTTTTACAATTTTTTATAAAATTTTGCTACTTTTTATGTATAATTTTTTTTTTAAAATAAATAAATTGTACTGTACATGTACAATAATACGGAAAAGCATAAACCACCTAACCCACCCCCACTGACACCCCCCAAAAATCTAAATTCACCCTCCCACCAAAAGCCTAACCCCCCCCCCCTTTTCCAAAAAAAAAAAACTAAAATTAAACCCTAAACATTAACCCCAAAAAACCTAAACCCTCCCACCCACATCCCCCCCCCCCCCCTCAAAAAAAAGCAAATCCTAATCCTACAAAAAACATAACCCTAAAATCTAAATTAAAATCAAAAATTAACTTTAAACATATAATGCATATGTGCAGTACAAGTTTTTTTTTTTTAAGTTTTTTTATACATAAAAAGTAGAGAAATTTTATAAAAAAGTTGTAAAAAAAATTGACATGTTTTGTAGGCTTTTTTAGTTTTCTTATTTATATGTAGTTTTCTCATGATTCTCTCCCCTACATATATAAGTATATCATATTTTTGATAAAATATAAGTATATCATATTAGATTATATTGTAACATTATATATACTCCAGTATACCACTATATCTACTATGATATACATTATATATGTAGTATAAGGTTTTTTTAGCTTTCTCATAGTGGCAAGTTTTTTTGATAAATATATTTCAAATTTAGCTTAATGATTTATACAAATATTGTTAACTTTTGTATAGAAATGTCAACAATTATAGTATATCATATTAGATGTATGCAATATATATGTAGCACTATATATACTCCAGTATAGTATACTTCTATATCTACTGTGATATACTTTTTTTTTTTTAGTAAAACACATTTTTGTCTTTTAGGTCTAAACCAAATTCCAAAACTGTCATTTTAGTCCCTGTGGTTTTGTCACTTTTGCCACTTTAGTCCAAAACTCAAACTTTTTGCATCTGAGTCCCTGTGGTTTCAATTTTATTGCCATTTTGTTACAAAAATAAAATCAGGTCATATTTGTCTTATAAAATCCTGCTATTTTGTCATTTTCCGCAGGGGCAAAATGATCATTTCTTTTTTATAAATAAATACCATATTTTATAAGACAAATATGACCTTATTTGCCCCTGAGGAAAATGACAAAATTACAGGATTTTATAAGACAAGTATGACCTGATTTCATTTTTGGACCAAAATGGCAATAAAACTGAAACCACAGGGACCCAGATGCAAAAGGTTTGAGTTTTGGACTAAAGTGGCAAAAGTGACCAAACCTCAGGGACCAAAATGACAGTTTAGTCTTTATGTTTTAATTTTTCACGTTTCGTTCTTTTCACTAACGGGGATTAAATTTGTGTGCTAATATACATCATGTTCTTGTGAAATGACCCAACAACAATTACCTATTATAATTTAAAATACAAAACACAAGTTATACATATGCACTACAATCCCTCTCCCCTCCTTGTTTTTTTGTCATGAATTTGGTTACGTTTTGCCGTTGCCTCCAACTTGTGCACTTCCACCTATGATCGGTGCACGACCACCACCACATTCGAATTTGTCCAGACATGGAGAAGATCGCTAGGAAAAGCGACGTTGGTCTCGGAAATGGGATAGTTGTTGCCTAACGAGTGAGATGGGTGGGTTTATGAACCCATTGTTCTAGTAGCCCATTTATGCTATCGATTTGGGTGGGATTATGAAATAGAGTTGGCCAAAAACTGGTTTTCATTGATTTTCAAACCGGTTTTGGTGGCTACCAGTTTGAGGTGAAACCGGTTTGGGTACTGGATTAGGTTACTAGTTTCGGCTCCCGAATCGGGTTTTTTTTGCCAAATCTATTATAAACCCACTGTTGCGGGGCCATTTTCAAATCTAGGTTTTCCTGAGGGAGATAACAGGGGGGGTCAGGTGGCGACGGTTTCCATCAGCAATGATAAAGGAACGATTTGCAGGGTGTCGGGATACAGATCTGAGTGGTGGTTTCAATATCTGAGCGGTAGTTTCCTTATCTGAATTCAGGCCATTTAATAAATGAACGATTTCCAGCGGTGGACAGTCTTTGGCAAAAGGGAAGGTGGTGGCTCAGATTTGCAAAGAACCACTCCAAACATCTTGATGTTAAATCGACGAAGAAGTTAGTTGGGATCTACACATGCAAATATAGTCTGGTTAAACATTAAGGGTGGGATCTAATGGGTAGCGACACTGTAATTGGTGGTCGTGATTGCAGTTTTAGGCTAGAGTCGTGGTTGTGGAATTTGGTCGATGGTCATTGATGTTTGAGGGTGTGCTCGGCTATAAGTGAGAGTGGCTAGTGTTCTTGGTGTCATTAGAAAGAGAGGGGGAGTACAATGAGGGTATAGAGAAAGACATATAAGGGAGAGAGAGAGAGAGAGGAGATGGAGAACAAAGAGTGGGGTTGGGTGAGTAATTATAATTTTGAATTTTCATTAAAAGAAACCAATGTTCAAAATACTCTCACATGCAAGTCATATGACTGGAATTAATGGACAAATATGACTCCCGTTATTGAAAAGGATGAAAGTTGCAAACATTTTAAAATGTAAAGGATAATTGCTGATAGTTCCTTTGTTTAAGGACAATTTCTAGAGTTTGGTATAAAGCTAAAGGACGGAAAGTGTACTTTACTCTTTTAATCTAAGAAACAAAATTTTTTGTTTTTATATTTTAATTCTAAAAAAATACATTTTTAATAAATAAAAATGGTTCCAACTTACCATAAAAAATAATTATATTTTCATACATATTAATAATAATAATTGGAATCTAACACAAAAATGATTATTTTAAATACTATTAATCCCTTTTATTTTGATGAATAGGACATTGTTACGGGAGGAACAGATACAACATCAACACTAGTGGAATGGATAATGGCAGAGCTTTTGCAAAATCCAAAGGACATGAAGATCGTACAAGATGAGTTACAAGAAGTTGTTGGTCTAAACAACATTGTCGAAGAATACCATCTCCCAAAATTACAATATCTAGATGCAGTGATTAAGGAAACATTGCGGTTACACCCTGCACTTCCTCTTTTGATGCCACGATCTCCAAATGAATCATGCAAGGTTGGTGGATACATTGTCCCGAAGGGTGCAAACGTCTTTATAAACATCTTGTCCATACATAGGGATCCTCGATATTGGGATAATCCTTTGGAATTTAATCCAAAGAGGTTCATGAGTCTTGATGGTACAACTAAGTTCGATTATAAAGGATACAATTGGAACTTTATGCCATTTGGGTCGGGGAGAAGAATGTGTCCAGGAGTCCCCATGGGTGAGAGAATGTTGGTATATTTGTTGGCTTCGATGTTGCACTCGTTTGATTGGAGTTTACCATTTAGCAAAGAGCATGATCTCTCAGGTAAGTTTAGCTTGCTACTAAAGAAAAGAGAACCACTTATAGCTATCCCTTTACAAAGGTTACCATACAAAACCCTCTACATGTAACATTAACACTATGTTCTAGTGTATTATAAATTGTCTTACATAATAATTTGTGTAACATTTGTTTAGGCTTTTGACTCTTGTCGCATCGTGCAAGTGTCAAGGCATGTTAAGGCTCGTGTGATATATGGACTACGTTTTGTTTTTGTTAATATATATGAAGGTACTTATATATAACAATGTGTATTCTTTAAATTAACTATTTGCAACATTACACATACGAAAACAAACCACTAAATCACATATTCCTAAATAAAAAGGTTGAAACATGCAATTTAGATTTCTTAAGAGCAGTCTAATCGAAATCGATAATTAAGTATGCCAAGATTTTGGAACATGTCCTTGTATTAAATGTTATGATGATAACAATCTCGAAATTAGAAGTTTAGAAGTATATAGTATAGGCAAGCTTATAATTAAGTATGCCAAGATTTTGGAACATGTCCTTTTATTAAATGTTATGATGATAACAATCTTGAAATTAGAAGTTTAGAAGTATATAGTATATCTACTGTGATATACTTTTTTTTAGTAAAATACATTTTTGTCTTTTAGGTTTAAACCAAATTTCCTTAATTTATGCTTAAACTAAAAGAAATATCAGCAATTATCTTTTATGTTTTAATTTTTCACATTTTGTTCTTTTCACTAATGGGGATTAAGTTTGTGTGCAAATTCCATAATACATCATGTTCTTGTGAAATGACCAAACAACTATTACCTATTTTAATTTAAAATACAAAACACAAGTTATACATATGCGCCACAATCCCTCCCCCTCCTTGTTTTTTCGTCATGAATATGGATAGTCTTTTGCAAAAGGGAATGTGGTGGCTCAGATCTGCAAAGAACCACTCCAAGCATCTCGATGTTAAATCGGCGAAGAAGTTAGTTGGGATCTACACATGCAAATGTAGTCTGGTTAAACATTAGGGGTGGGATCTAATGGGTAGTGACACTGTGTTTGGTGGTTGTGATGGCAGTTTTAGGTGAGAGTCGTGGTTGTGGTTGTGGAATTTGGTCGATGGTCATTGATGTTTGAGGGAGTCCTCGGCTATTAGGGAGAGTGGCCAGTGTTCTTGGTTTCATCAGAAAGAGAGGGGGAGTACAATAGGGTATAGAGAAAGACATATAAGGGAGAAAGAGAGAGGGAGAAAGAGAGAGAGGAGATGGAGAACAAAGAGTAGGGTTGGGTGAGTAATTATAATTTTGAATTTTCATGAAAAGGAACTAAAGTTCAAAATACCCTCACATACAAGTCACATAACTGGAATTAACGAACAAATGTGACTCCCGTTAGTGAAAAGGATGAAAGTTGCAAACATTTTAAAACGTAAAGGATAACTGATGATAGTTCCTTTGTTTAAGGACAATTTCTAGAGTTTGGTATAAAGCTAAAGGACAGAAAGTGTATTTTACTCTTTTAGTCTAAAAAACAAAATCTTTTATTTTTATATTTAATTCTAAAACAAATACGTTTTTAAGAAATAAAAATGGTTCCAACCGACCATAAAAAATAATAATATTTTCATACATATTAATAATAATAATTGGAATCTAACACAAAAATGATTATTTTAAATAAGGGTTATTGGATTTTAATAATCCTAAGTTTCACCTATTAGCCGATAATAATCTCAACTTTAAAAATTTCCTCCAACGATCCTAACTTGTAAAAGATTAGCCCCCATTGATCTTTTTCTAACATATAAGAATTTGACATCCTCCATAGATTCAAGTGCACATGCAGACTCCTTAATTGATTTAAGTGCACCCATGTAAGAAAAGATTGGCCCCCATTAATCCTTTTATTTTGATGAATTAGGACACTGTTACGGCAGGAACAGATACAACATCAACACTAGTGGAATGGACAATGGCAGAGCTTTTGCAAAATCCGAAGGACATGAAGATCGTACAAGATGAGTTACAAGAAGTCGTAGGTCTAAACAACATTGTTGAAGAATACCATCTCCCAAAATTACAATATCTAGATGTGGTGATTAAGGAAACATTTCGGTTACACCCTCCAATTCCTCTTTTGATACCACGATCTCCAAATGAATCATGCAAGCTTGGTGGATACATTGTCCCGAAGGGTGCGAACGTCTTTATAAACATCTCGCCCATACATATGGATCCTCGATATTGGGATAATCCTTTGGAATTTAATCCAAATAGGTTCATGAGTCTTGATGGTACAACTAAATTCGATTATAGAGGATACAATTCCAACTTTATGCCATTTGGGTCGGGGAGAAGAATTTGTCCAGGAGTCCCCATGGGTGAGAGAATGTCGGCATATTTGTTGGCTTCGATGTTGCACTCGTTTGACTGGAGTTTACCATTTGGCAAAGAGCATGATCTCTCAGGTATGTTTAACTTTATGCTAAAGAAAAAAGAACCACTTATAGTTATCCCTTTACAAAGGTTACCATACAAAACCCTCTACATGTAACATTAACACTATGTTCTAGTGTATTATACATTGTATTACATAATAATTTATGTAACATTTGTTTAGGCTTTTGACTCTTGTCACATCATGCAAGTGTCAGGGCATGTTAAGGCTCGTGTGATATATGGACTACGTTTTGTTTTTTTCAATATATATGAAGGTACTTATATATAACAATGTGTATTCTTTAAATTAACTATTTGCAACATCACACATACGAAAACAAACCACTAAATCACATATTCCTAGATAAAAAGGTTGAAACAGGCAATTTAGAATTTTTAAGAGCAGTCTAATCGAAATCGATAATTAAGTATGCCAGATTTTTGAACATGTCCTTGTATTAAATGCTATGATGATAACAGTCTTGAAATTATAAGTTTAGAAGTATATAGTATAGGGAAGCTTATGAATTATTATTTTGGAGAAATTCTCAAAAACACTACTAAAGGTTGCAAATCAACTTTGTGAAGACTGTTGGAAATTTGTGGAAATAGCATTTTTCACAAATATAGGAAAATGATTTGTTAGTGCACGATGTCTAAAGCCTACGTCTTAGTCTAGGTCATGCTTGTATAAGGTCTAGGGGTCTAATATGTCAATTATGTATAGTGCAGGGCTCAGAATGTAAAATTATGTGTTTTGACATGTGATTCCGCTTGAAATGACATGTCATTTCAAGCGAAACCAGTAGATAGTGATTCCGCTCGAAATGACAACGTGTCATTTCAAGCGGAATTAGAGTCCTATATATAGTTGTTGTTGTTTCTCATTTTGGCACGGAATCACGAAGTTGTAACCAAACTGCTGCCGGATTTCCAAGTGAATTTTAATGAGAAACAAGTGTTAAAAGTGATATTCTTCTGTTTTCTACTCAATTCTCTCTGATTCAACACTATTTGTTTCTTTCCGCCACTCAAACAGTGGTATATTGACTTTGATTGACTCACTAGATCGTCAAATCGGTCCTACATAATTTTTTTTTCTTATTTTGGACTAGAAATAAATATAATAAAATGAGCGGGTTTTATATATTAATTTATGGGTTTGTGTTCTATGTTGGAAGAGCTTCGCAACGAACTAAACCACGTCCAAAACAGAGCTAAGATGAATGAGATATCGATGCTCAAATTTTGGTGTTTGAAACTTGAATGCTGAAAATATGGGAAAGTGGGAACTCTCCATCCTTATTGTTTTAATAGAAGCACTCATTAAGTGTATTCGCGAAGGGTGCAGAGCACCCTAACTCGCACTCGCACTCGCACACGCGCGCGCGTGGCGTGGGCGATGAGGCGCAATGTGGCGCTTTGATGGCGCACTTTGCACTTCGCACGCTCGCATCACCACGAGCCGCTTGAGAGCCGCCTTTGTATTCTTGACCGCGTGCGCGTGGTGAGCATAGGGGTTGTAAGGACCAGGTGGTTGGTGATGTAGCATGCAGGCGCATGACCCTGGTGGGTCCACGCGCAGGGGCGCATGACGTGGCAGTCATGTGCGTACGCGCGCGAGTACACAAGGCATGGTGGCGCGCACTCGCGCATGGAGCATGGGCGCTGAAGTGACGTGCATGGCGCACCAAAGTGAGCCAAAACGGCGCGACTGTGTGGCGCGCTCATAGAGGCTCACAGGTGACGTGGCGCATGCGCAGAGGTGTGTAGACTTGTGAGCGCAAAAGCTTCCAGCAGCAGTTAATGCTGTGCAGTTACGTTTCAGCATTCGAAACTGACAAAGTTAATGCGTTTGACTGAGAATTAAGTGACGAATTAAAGTGCATTAAAGATGTCTAATGCAGTTTAATTCTCCAATTTAATTCATTTTTCAGTTTCGAGTTCAGACCTGGTGTATAAATAGGAGGCTCCTTTCACCAAATTCGATACACCGAAATACACATCTCTTCAATCTCTCCCTACAAGCAATCTTTCTTCTATCCTGCTTCAGGTACATCTTCGGGTTGGAGTCAAGACCGGCAGTACAACTACTTTAGCTATTGTATCCTGGAAACAAACGTGTTCTCCTGGGAGACACGAAATTTGTTTTAAGGGACCCGTGTTCAACACGATCCTCAGCTGTGAACAGTGTTTCTGTTCAGATTTTTTGTTCTTGTTTTTTTTATTTCAGTTGTAATCTGTATTGTAATTTCTGCTTTCCTTTCCGATTGAAATTTCAAGTTAATTAAGAATTTTATTTATATTACACGAACGGATTCCTACAATCTTAAAACAATTTTTTTTTAAAACACCGTTCGTGTTGAATCACAAACATATTCTGCTGTGAATTCGAACTAGTTTTGAATTCATACAGTTGTGTTTTGAAAAAAAAACAGGTTTATTTTTTCCTCTGTTTTGGTTCAAAGTAGCGATTTTGTCAAAACAGAAATCTGCTTCTACTCCTTTCTGTCGCTGAGTTCTAAAAATCCTACTGTTGTAGCCTTCAAAGTTGGACTTAGAAGCTACACGGCTGGTTTTTTTCGCACTCATAAAAATAATAAATTAGCGTATTTATTATTTTGAAAACAGTTTATTAACTTGTTTTCTTGGAACTTTTCAGATTGTCGATTGAAAACGTGAATACCAGCAACACTAATGTTGTCATTGGAACCCCTGCCAACACTGTGGGAGCGTCCACAGTGGCAAATCATGCTGAACGACCCGAGAAGTTCTCGGGTCTCCACTTCAAAAGGTGGCAACAGAAGATGTTCTTCTACTTGACCACCATGAACCTTGCGAGGTTCTTGACTGAAACCGCTCCTCAACCTGCGGAAGGGGAGACCAACGCTCAGGCTCTAAGCGCGGTAGAGGCTTGGAAGCACTCGGATTTCATATGTCGAGGCTATGTACTCAACGGTCTCTCGGATGCTTTGTATAATGTGTACTATAATATCAAGACTTCCAAAGAATTATGGGAGTCCTTGGATAAAAAGTACAAAACGGAGGATGCGGGAACAATGAAATTTGTTGTCGCCCGTTTCTTGGACTTCAAAATGGTTGATAACAAGACTCTTATGAACCAAGTCCAAGAGTTGAAAATTATACTTCATGACATCCATGTTGAGGGAATGGTACTTAGCGAGACATTTCAAGTGGCAGCCATGATTGAGAAATTACCTCTTGCTTGGTTGGATTTTAAGACTTATCTTAAACACAAGTGAAAGGAAATGACGATTGAGGAACTTGTCGTCCGTCTTCATATAGAAGAGGCAAACATGATGGAAGTTGGGGAGTCCTCAAAGGGCAAGAAAGGTAAGGGTAAAAGGACAACAAAGGGAAAGCAAAGGTTAACAACCTTGGACTTAAAAAAGGGGGCTGTGAAAAAGAAGTCTGCGCCTTTCCAAGGTACTTGTTACAACTGTAACGAGACGGGGCACCGTGCTAACCAATGCAAGAAACCTAAGCGTGAGCGGGCGCATATGGTTGATGAGGATGGTATGCCTCTGATTGCAATGATAACTGAGGAAGCGGCTACGATTGAAGAAGTCAACACGATGAGTGAAAACCCAAAAGGATGGTTCGTTGACACGGGTGCCACCCACCATGTTTGTGGAGACATGGTTCTTTTCTCTACATTTAAGGAAGCGTTGGGTGAAGAAAAGCTTTATATGGGAAATAAGGCTACCGCTAGCATCAAAGGGGAAGGTACTGTCATCCTGAAGATGACTTCTGGCAAGGAGCTTACCTTGACCAAAGTGCTTTATATTCCAGAGATACGGAAGAATCTCGTATCGGGATGGATGCTCAACAAGTTTGGATTTCGTCTACTGTTTGAATCGGACAATTTTGTCTTGTCTAGACGTGGAACTTTTATCGGAAAGGGCTATGCCCTTAATGGAATGTTTAAAATGAGTGTTACGGCTGTAAACGATAACAAAAATATGAATGAAAATTCTATTTCTACTTACATGATTGAGTCTTCAAATGTTTGGCATGGTAGACTAGGACATGTAAATTTTAATTCTTTACGCCATTTAATTAAATTAAATTTGATACCAACATTCCATATCGACTCCGATCACAAATTAATGCGAGACATGTGTCGAATCCAAACTTGCGAGATCATCGTTTAAATCGGTTGAACGAATAACCGAACCCCTTGATTTAATTAATACCGATGTGTGTGATTTAAAAGCGGTTCCCACGCGTGGAGGAAATAAGTACTTCATCACATTTATTGATGATTGTACTAAATTTAGCTATGTGTATTTACTTAAAAGTAAAGACGAAGCAATAGAGAAGTTTATCTTGTACAAAAACGAAGTTGAGAATCAACTTAAGAAGAAGATAAAAGCTTTGAGAAGCGATCGAGGAGGTGAATACGTTGCACCTTTTGCGGATTTATGCGCAAAAAGTGGCATTGTACGTGAGTGTACACCTCCTTATTCTCCACAATCAAATGGCGTGGCGGAACGAAAGAACCATACATTAAAAGAGATGATGAACGCCATGTTGATAAGCTCGGGAGTGAACCGAGAAATGTGGGGGGACTCCATTCTCTCAGCAAACTATCTTTTGAACAAGATACCTTTGAAAAATAGGGACGGAACTCCATATGAGTTATGGAGAACAAGGAATCCTTCATACAAATACTTGAAAGTGTGGGGGTGCCTAACTAAGGTGATTGTACCACCTCCTAAGGCTCTTAGGATAGGACCCAAAACTGTTGATTGCATTTTCATAGGATATGCACATCAAAGTAGTGTGCATCGTTTTCTTGTACATGAGTCCAAGAATCCCGATATACACAAACACACTATCATGGAGGCAAATCCTAACGTCGTCTCATATTTTGAAAATGTGTTTCCTATGTTAGGACAAACACATGCGACTTCATCAACAACGCCTGATGAAGCAGGTCCAAGTTCATCTACATGGGTAGATGAAGCAGGTCAAGTTTATCTACGAGGTTAGATGAAACTCATGAATGACCTGAGGTCGAGGAGGGTGAGCTTAGACGAAGTAAGCGACAAAGGGTTGAAAAATCCTTTGGTCCAGACTTCATGAGCTACATGGTTGAGGGTGAGCCCAATACCTACCGCGAGGCGGTTACCTCCGCAGAAGGACCTCAATGGCAAGAAGCAATTAAGAATGAAATTGATTCTATATTGCAAAATCATACTTGGGAGTTAGTAGAATCTTCCACCTGGTTGTAAACCACTTGGATATCGTTGGATATTCAAAAAGAAGATGAAAGCCGATAGAAGTATTGATAAATACAAAGCAAGGTTAGTAATCAAAGGATTTAGACAAAAGGAGGGTCTAGACTACTTTGATACTTACTCGCCTGTGACGCGAATAAACTCTATACGGTTGGTTCTTGCAATTGCGGCTCTAAGAAATTTGGAAGTTCACCAAATGGATGTAAAGACCGCATTTCTAAATGGCGATTTAGAAGAAAAAATTTACATGGAACAACCTGAGGGTTTTCCGCCCCAGGAAACGAGGGCAAAGTATGTAAATTGGTCAAGTCTTTGTATGGCTTGAAGCAAGCTCCAAAACAATGGCACCAAAAGTTTGATCATGTCATGATTGACAATGGTTTCAAAATAAATGAGTGCGACAAGTGTGTTTATTATAAAGACACACCAAGAGGTTATGTAATCTTATGTCTTTATGTAGATGATATGCTTATCATTGGGAGTGATGATAACATGATCAACTCAACAAAAGACATATCGAAAGCGAGGTTTGACATGAAAGACATGGGTCTCGCGGATGTGATTCTTGGAGTAAAAATCCCTAGAACCCAAAATGGTCTTGTGTTGAGTCAATATCACTACGTGGACAAGATCCTTGGGAAATTCAATTCGGATGATACGAGTATAGCTCGAACTCCAATTGATAACACCCAACGCCTAAGGAAGAATAGAGGCGAGAGTGTTGCTCAGTTAGAGTACTCAAGGATCATTGGTAGTCTCATGTATCTAATGACATGTACTAGACCCGACTTAGCATATGCTGTGAGCAGGTTAAGTAGATACACCAGTAATCCGTGCGCGGAACATTGGAAAGCTATCACGAGGTTGCTTAGATACATTAGATACACAAGAGACTATGGATTGAATTATACCCGTGATCCAGCAGTGATCGAAGGATACATTGACGCGAACTGGATATCGGATATAAAAGATCATACATCGACAAGTGGATATGTGTTTACACTTGCAGGAGCAGCTATAGCTTGGAAGTCTTCCAAGCAAACTGTTATAGCTAGATCCATGATGGAATCCGAATTCGTCGCTTTAGAAAAAAGCGGGGAAGAGGCGGAGTGGCTACGTCAATTTCTGGAAGATATTCCAAGATGGCCAAAGCCGTTGACGGCGATCTGCATACATTGTGACAATCAATCAGCGCTTGTTAGAGCACAAAGCGCAATGTACAATGGCAGATCAAGGCACATTCGACGTAGACACAACACGGTACGGCAACTTATCTCAACGGGTGTTATCTCAGTTGACTATGTTAGGTCAAAGGTGAACATTGCGGACCCGTTAACGAAAGGCTTAAGCAAAGATAAGGTGTATAAGTTGTCAAGAGGAATGGGACTAAAGCCCATAGATGAAGGGAATATGAGAGAAACCTAACCTAGTTGACTGGAGATCACAAGATCTAGGTTCAATAGGCAAACTTAATCATAAACCCAAAGGGAGTCACTGTGGGGGGTGCCCCAAAATTAATAAAGGGAGTTGTATACTTCCTAGTCCATTCCAATCAGTGACATGAAGGAAAGGTTAAGCATGTTGAGGTTAAGGATTTTGAGGAAATCCAAAATTAACCATGATGCTTTTAATGATTCAGAGGAATCACCTATCTTAGAGAGAAGTGGGGTCGCTTCGAATGGATTTGTGGGGAAGCGTAAATCCTAGAGCTCTCGCAGAACCAGGAACGTGTTCCATGACCATAAACGGACACAACCATGAGGACTTGACTCGACTAGGGAGAGTATTGTATGAATGTATATTGTCGCCTACATAAATGGGAGATTGTTCTAAGACACCGCGTCTACAAGACCCTAGGAGGCTAAGTATGCTTCACAAAAGAAGGTTCAAAGGTTACACCTACCTATCTTGCAATACACAACTGTTAAACGTGTATCGTTGAAACTTGATAGATCGATTTCTATTCATGTGGGGGATTGTTGGAAATTTGTGGAAATAGCATTTTTCACAAATATAGGAAATTGATTTTTTCCTATTTTGGACTAGAAATAAATATAATAAAATGAGCGGGTTTTATACATTTATTTATAGGTTGGTGTTCTATTTGGAAGAGCTTCGCAACGAACTAAACCATGTCCAAAACGGAGCTAAGATGAATGAGATATCAATGCTCAAAGTTTGGTGTTTGAAACTTGAATGCTGAAAATATGGGAAAGTGTAGGGATGGCAAAAAACCCCAAGCCCGACGGGTATACCCGAAACCCGAAACATACGGGCCGGGTATACCCGAAGCCCAATGGGTATGGGCCGGGTACGGGCTTAAAAATAGAAAAAATTCGGGTATGGGTACGGGTATGGGATTTAGTGATACCCGCCCGATACCCGACCCGTTTACCCGAATAATACCCGAAAGTATCATATTATAGATTTTCATATATAAAAACTTAGTACATGTACGTATTACCTTCTCTATAGTCATATGTGGATATGTATATGACAAGTGTTTAGTGAACATATAACTTATTTTTGAGCATGTATATTGGATATCAAAAGCTATCTCCCTTTATTATGTGGATGTTTTATGCAATTAGGTGGTCCTGATACAATTACTTAATTATGTGATCGTTTTAATTTAGTTTAGTGTATGTGGTCTGAATATGATATGTAAGTTGTTAATCATATTTTCATTTGTTATAGTCATTAAAATAGTAAATTATATAAACAATAAATTAAAAATTGCACATTAGTCCCAACGGGTATTTTTAAGAAATTAACGGGTATACCCGATACCCGCGGGTATGCCCGATACCCGACGGGTAATTACCCGAAAAATACCCGACGGGTAACGGGCCGGGTATGGGACAAAGAATTACAGCCGGGTACGGGCCTGGGATTACCAATACCCGGCCCAAGCCCGGCCCATTGCCATTCCTAGGAAAGTGGGAACTCTCCATCCTTATTGTTTAGCCAAGGGTGCGGAGCACCCTAACTCGCACTCGCACACGCGCGCGTGCGTGGCGTGGGCGATGAGGCGCAATGTGGCGCTTTGATGGCGCTTTGATGGCACACTTTGCACTTCGTACGCTCGCATCGCCGCGAGCCGCTTGAGAGCCGCCTTTGTATTTTTGACCGCGTGCGTGTGGTGAGCACAAGGGTTGTAAGGACCAGGTGGTTGGTGATGTAGCATGCAGGCGCATGACCCTGGTGGGTCCGCGCGCAGGGGCGCATAACGTGGCAGTCATGTGCGTACGCGCGCGAGTACACATGGCATGGTGGCGCGCACTCGCGCATGGAGAATGGGCGCTGAAGTGACGTGCGCGACGCACCAAAGTGAGCCAAAACGGAGGGACTGTGTGGCGTGCTCGTAGAGGCTCACAGGTGACGTGGCGCATGCGCGCAGAGGCGTGCAGACTTTCTCGCGCAGAAGCTTCCAACAGCAGTTAATGCTATGCAGTTACGTTTCAGCATTCGAAACTGACAAAGTTAATGCGTTTGACTGAAAATTAAGTGACGAATTAAAGTGCATTAAAGACGTCTAATGCAGTTTAATTCTCCAATTTAATTCATTTTTCAGTTTCGAGTTCAGAACTGGTGTATAAATAGGAGGCTCCTTTCACCAAATTCGATATACCGAAATACACATCTCTTCAATCTCTCCCTACAAGCAATCTTTCTTCTATCCTGCTTCAGGTACATCTTCGGGTTGGAGTCAAGACCGGCAGTGCAACTGCTTAAGCTGTTGTATCCTGGAAACAAGCGTGTTCTCCTGGGAGACACGAAATTTGTTTTAAGGGGACCGTGTTCAACACGATCCTCAACTGTGAACAATGTTTCTGTTCAGATTTTTTGTTCTTGTTTCTTTTATTTCAGTTGTAGTTGTAATCTGTATTGTAATTTCTGCTTTCCTTTCCAGTTGAAATTTCAAGTTAATAAAGAATTTTATTTATATTACACGAACGGATTCCTACAAAGACATCACTAATCTCCTAAAAACATAACTTTAGCCTTCATGTGTAAAACACAGAACGATACCGGTTCCCATTTTCCTGTTTTTCGGTACCGGTATGGTATTTACCGGTAAAACACCGGTAAATACCGGTACGTACCGGTACCGGTACCGAACACCGGTACCAATTTTCACCGTATTTCAGTTTCAGTACTGGTACTTTCGGTACCGGTTCCGTACCGAACGGGTACCGTACTCATCCCTACTAAGTTATGCATACAATTATGCTCTTGTGAGCACATGTGCCAGGTGTTTCTTATTTCTTTCAAAGCAACTCGTAGTACCTTTGTAGGTTCAGGTCAAAATTAGTATGGGTACGGGTCATGGTTGGTCAAAATGGGTACTGGTCAGGGTGGGTCGTTTAAAAAAATGATCATTTTGGTTTGTGCAAGAACGGGTTTGTCAAATTGGACAGTCGAAATGGGTTGTTTAAAAAAATTATCAAACAACTAAATAATAATTACAACTATGTTTATTATATGGAAATGAGCGACAATGGTTGGGTTGAATGGCGGGTTGAAACGGTCGGGTTACACACACTGGTATACTAGACCAAACATTTTGTTCCTTTATATAAACTAGTGTTTTTCAATGACGCGCGTTGCGCGAAAGGCATTGGTGTTTTCGACCGACATCATCCTGCAACTCTTCTTTTAACTGTTTCACTTCTTGCAAAGACTGAAAGTAGACCCTAACTCTTGTTTCACCACTTAATCACTGTAAAAATTACAGGATTTATGTTTGGGGCATGGGTTGACACGTGGACTTCGAGCCTCCCCGCTGGTGAGTGACGTGTTGGGTCGGTTAAGAAAAAAAAGCCTAAAGCATTAGGTAGATTTCGAACAGGGCGAGCTTGTCAAACAGCTTCCGCTCCTTGCCCCGGAACTCGTTGTTGGCCACCGCCACCCGGTTTTCGTGACTTATATCACCACCCGGGACGCTATCGTAGTAGGCTTTAAAACGGTCGAGCTTCGATCGTAGCTCGCGCCACTTGTGTTGGCACACATTTAAATTGTGCCGGTCGTTCCCCACG
The DNA here is from genome assembly GCF_002127325.2 of Helianthus annuus. Classification (NCBI taxonomy): domain Eukaryota; kingdom Viridiplantae; phylum Streptophyta; class Magnoliopsida; order Asterales; family Asteraceae; genus Helianthus; species Helianthus annuus. The sequence goes on along the minus strand of NC_035449.2, from coordinate 55,867,807 downwards.
TTGTGCCGGTAGCTAGCAAAAGCTTCCAGCCAGTAACGGGTCTCACCGGGTTGGCGGCCCTTCATCGCGTTGTGCCGGTATCAAGTGTGGGTAGCGGGTTCGGGTAAGTGGAGTGAAGGGTTGGGGTAGCGATGTGGACAGGCGGTGGGGTTGGGGGGTTTTATAGTGACTTGGGTGAACCGTTTGGCTTGGCCAAACAGTTATTTTTTAAAATTTAAACCTAGCCGCTATGGCCTAGCCAACCCAGCTAATGAGAGCCGGCCACGGAGGACCGCTAGGCATGCCCAACGCTCGGGCTGAAACTCCCGTCCAAGGGGCCACGCAGAAACCCAAACCCACCCGGGGTGGTGACTTGGGCATTTGTACCCAGACCACGCCCCAACCCTCGCCCCATACCTCATAGACTAATAAATGAATATAAGGTATTGCTCAATATAAAAAAATCACATAATAAATAAAGAATTAAAAAAAATCATTGAATGATACTGTTCGTTCAGTTTTCATTAAAAAAAATCACATAATAAATAAAGAATTAAAAAAATCATTGAATGATACTGTTCATTCAGTTTTCATTTTATCATATACTAATTTTAAAAAACTAAAATATTTTTAAACATAGTGTTATTTAACTCTCTAGTTTGGGACTCATGTCTTTCGCTTCTCCAACAAGTGTATGTCTCTGCGCAAACTCAGATATATGGGAATGGACTGTATTTAATTTAATTTTGTGTACACTTAATATAGATTAGCTTTATTGTTCATAGATCATTCATATTGTTACTATAATACGTCAACATAACCCGTCCACCAGACTAATATTAAACTAGTTGTAATTGTTTGAGGCCTACTAAGCAAATGGTTTGAAAATATTCGTATCACCTGCTCCTTTGTTTCATAAACTTTATTAATTAAATGCCCACGTCTGAGGCCTACTAAGCAAATGCTTTGAAAAAATTCGTATCACCTGCTCCTTTGTTTCATAAACTTTATTAATTAAATGCCCACGATAGCTTTATTATTTTTTTTTTTTGGCTAAAAATATCTTGAGAAGTAGGGACTGATTCTAAATTATTGGCACTCACTCAAATTGTAATTTTATTTTTGGTCTTTTTCTTACTTTTGTCTCAGCGTTATTGGTTACAACCTCTCAACTTTTTAAGCACTTTGTAATCGAGTTTTACATATGTTTTTATATGTTTTTCTATATGCGTGTTGGTATAACATCAACTTGATTTATGTTTCGACGTAATTGTTTTTTGAGAAATCAGTTGGGTCAAATATAATTTGTTTTCATGTCGTACCATTCTTTAACATAATAAAACATTATAAACTAAAACGAGTCCGGTTAAATATAATATGTTTTCAATAGATGGTATAAATTCAAGTTACTTTACGTTTCAATGCTGCTGCAACGAGCCGCACCGTTCTTTATCTTAATAAAACATTATATTCTTATGTGCTTCTTTTATGTAGGTATTAGTATAAATTCAATTTGGTTACGTTTCAGCATAAATTTCTTCCAAAATATAAGTTAGGTCAAATATAATGCGTTTTTTTTTTTTGCTTATTTTTATATATGTTTTCAGTTGGTTTGCATTTTAATGTAAACTTTGTTTGGAAACTGGTTGAGTCAAATATAATATGTTTTTGTTAAATAGTATGTTACTTTATGTTTAGACGCCGTCACAATGCGCAGAAAAATTACTAGTTGTATACGATATAATCGCTTTACCACCAATCCCAAGAGGCCAAAAGTAGAAAAATATCGTAACTTTATCCCCTTGAATTTGATAAATTTCAACTTCATACTCTTTAAGGCTGGACGGTACGGGGACCATCCCAGCTTCGTCGTGGCCCGGCGCCGCTCAGGAATCCAATTCCGGAGGCCCGGCGTTGTCGAGATATGGACGATGGAGACGGGGCACATAAGGACAAAATTTGTTCCATTCCCTTCACACACACACATATACATACAACATATACATATATATTTTAGGCCCATCCCCCATTTCCTTAACTCTATCCTCTTTGCCCCATCCTCACACCCGATCTACATGCCGCTGACGTAGAGGGTTATCCTCGAAGGATGAGCCTCTCCCATACCGTATAGCCTAAATATATTATATATCTCCATTTTCACATGTGTGCTAGCTAGTTTCATCACTTGATTTATATATCTCTATTACCCAAAATGTTAAAATGTACATTTTAACTTCTTAGTTTTTATTGATCACTTGATTTGTTTAATCATACAAAGAAAGGATTTTTTTAGTCTATACCGTATAGCCTAAATATATTATATATCTCCATTGATCACTTGATTTAATCATACAAAGAAAGGATTTTTTTAGTCGGGTTTGTATCATCACTTGATTTAATCGTGTTAGTGTAGGCTAGTGTGACACTCTAGGTTTTTCCGAACGAGCACCTTGTAATATTTTTGTGTATATATATGTTATTAAATGAAAACGTGATCTTCTTGCGTGATATGTGTTGTATATATGTATTATATATATATGTGTATGTGAGTCGAGACCATGACTCGCAACCACTCGGTTGCGAGTGGGCCACTCGGTTTCGAGTGGGCCTCTTGGGCCGTAACCGGTTTGGGCCGAAACCCCCTTAGCCTATTTGATACTTGGTATATAACCCCAAACCTTTTCCCCACTTCCCTCATTTGCTACACAAACATATCCACACTCCTTCTAGTCTCTCTCACTAGAAAACCCTCAACAACACCACTTTCTCTCCCAACTTTCGGTTCAAGCTCAAGGATCTCGGACAAGAAACTCGGTCAAGACCATCATCACTCGGACACTTCATCTTCTCGGTTTCTTCCTTTTATTCGGTGCCTTTTTTTTCACAAACCGGTTAGTGTTCTATTTTGTGTAATGGATGCCTTGTATGTTTGATGTATGAAATGTTATGAACTAGAAAATGCTTGGTTAGTAGTGTTATGCATGATTTTTAGGATGATTTGTGAAGTTTGACAATATGTGTAAACCCTTTAGTATGAAAGCTTGATAACATGTTTAAAATGGCTAAAGAATAGTGGTTTAGGAATGTTTAAACCGATCAAGCCTTGTTAAAGTTACTAAATGTATGTTTCTTTGTTCTTGCATGATGATCTTGATGAAATATGTGATTTTCGGTTCAAAAATGTATGATTATGTTAAGATGAAAACCCTAGAAATCTATGAACTTGTGATGAACTTGTTGAATATGGTTTGAAGATTTCAAAAAAGGCAATGTTTGATCCACTTTTTATTAATGACAGTTTAGGAAAACTTGTTAGTGAAACCTTATTGGCTATTACTTGATTTGGGCCTGATTACATAGTACAAATTGGACTGATGTATCTGAATCTGCACGTGAACATGAAAAGGACAGCATTACGACTCGCAACCACACAGTTGCGACTCGCAACCACAGCGTGACAACTCGAAACCACAACGGTTGCGACTCGTAACCATAGCATGACAACTCGAAACCACAGCGGTTGCGACTCGTAACCATGGCGTAACAACTTGAGACCACGCAGTTGCGACTCGCAACCACAGCGTGACAAGCCGAAACCTCATGGTTGCGACTCGAGACCACCTTGTTGCGACTGGGCTGTTCACTTTGGTTATTGGGCCATAATGTGTTTGATTTGGGCTGCCTGTTGACTGGACTATGTGTTACTGTTTGATTGTGTAAATGTTAGGGCCGGCCCAATAACCCACTGTTTACTTGTATGCATGATACGTGTTAGTTATGTGTAAGTTTTTACGTGAATGCTTGTACACCAACCTGACCTATACCGGTAACCATGCTAGGACGTGGTGACCAACGTGTTTGACAAGTAACCTAATCTGCCGAGCAACCCAAGGTGAGTTCACACACTAAAAGCATGCGTCCCGCGGAGGGACACGAACAAACTACCAACTTTGGGAAAACACTTTAACCCATTACTCCGGGGGAAAACAGAATGGGTAATTACTATCTCCGGGGGAGATACGTTTGGATATTATTTATAAGTCACAACTAGCCATGCTAAACGAAACTCGATCACTTTAAGTCCCTACTTACAGTACCGATTAATCGCCGGGGGCGAACGGGTTATTAGTTGATAGCGCTATTAGGTTTGACAACCTCACACCGTGACCGGGGGAGATCGGGCGTGAACTAGTAGACCTTGCAACATGGTCAATGACGATAGACATTGACTCGGGGCACAACAACATTCCGTCAACAGTTTCGGTATCTACAGTTTAGTGAGCTTACAGATGGGGTAGCTCCCCACAACGTGATTATAAATGCTTTATCTAAACAACTTAAGTTTTTGGTAAACTAAAACTGGACAACTAGTGAACTCACTCAGCATTATTGTTGACCCCTTACTGCATGCTTTGCAGGTAACCAGTGACTCAGGAGCTGCTGCTTGGGGATGTGTAGTGTTCGTCAAAACCCGTGTGTTGGGTTAATTACCCTTAACTAAGAACTATCTTTAAAACTACTTGGTTTATGCTTCCGCTGCTTTGTTAAACTAATCATCGAACTTAAACTGCAATGTTGCTAACTACTTTGGATAGTAAATATTTCTAATATTAAATCAATGCTCAGTATGATTAGTGGCTGGATCCTGGTCAGTCACGCCTCCAAGCGGTGGTGTTCCGCATGTGGATTTTGGGGGGGGGGGTGTGACAGATTGGTATCAGAGCCATTGGTTATAGTGAACTTGGTTTTAAAAAGGGGAAAAATCTTTTTGGAGAAAAACCAGACTATAACCTGTGACTCGCGACGACACTACACTCCAAGTGCAAGGCTCAACACACATTGACCTCATAGCTCGGACCAGTGTTTACTTGTTTGCTTACCTTATGTTTCCTGTTTTACTATACGTACTAGTGTGCCTAATTAGATAGATACACCTCTCACTTCTATCTCGTTCTCGCTACATTACGACATCACACTCATACTATGTTTTCTGATTATGAAGACAATGAGTGGACGTGGAAGAGGAAACATCAACATGACTCAGGCTCAATTCACTAACCTGCTTAACACGGTGGCTGCAGCTTTCGCAGCTCACCCTGGAGGTAAACTCGATATCCTAGGATGTTTAGACCCTACCGCCACATCGCCTTTTATCCCTGAATCTGTACGCTTCGCTTCTCACGAACAGGTCAGCATGCACCTGCACAACCACCCGTGTGTACTTTCAAAACTTTCATGGATTGCAAGCCTCTCCCTTTCAATGGCACTGAGGGTGCCATAGGTCTTCTGCATTGGATTGAGAAAGTTGAAGCTGTCTTTGCTGTCTGTGAGTGTCCCCCTGCGAATTGGGTGAAGTTTGCTACTGCTACGCTTGAAGGAAACGCGCTTTCTTGGTGGAAGGCGCAAATTCAGATGTTTGGATTGGAAACTGCTAATGCTACTGCGTGGGAGGATTTCAAGGACATGATTAAGGAGGAGTACTGTCACCGGGATGACATCCACAAACTTGAGAACGAGTACTATGCGCTTAAGATGGTTGGGTCAGAGATTGAAACCTACACCAAGCTGTCCAATGACTATGCTGCCCTTTGCCCAAACATGTCTCGACCTATGTATCGAAGGATCGAATTGTACGTCAAGGGTTTGGCCCCAGAAATTCGAAGCCATGTAACTTCAGCCAACCTCACTACCATTCAGCCGATCGTTCGACTTGCTCACAAACTTACTGATCAGGCCGTAGAAAAGGGCAGGTTGCCCAAAAGGATCAGTGCCACTGTCGGAACTTCTAGTGACAACAAGCGTAAGTGGGAAGGAAATCAAAGCAAGGATGCTAACCCCACTCAGGCCCCAGCACAGCAAAGGAAAACTGAAAACAACAAGGGCACTCAACAACAGGGTGGCTATCGCGGTAACCACCCCAAGTGCAACAAGTGCAATCGACATCACAGTGGGCCTTGTGGGAAAAGTCAGTGTCAGCGATGTAACAAAATGGGGCATGAGGCCAAGGACTGTAGGAGTCCACGTCCCGTGGGGCAGAACCAGCAGCAACAACATCACGGGAACGCTAAGGGTTGTTTCCAGTGTGGAGCTGAGGGGCACTTTAAGAAGAATTGCCCTGAACTGAACCAGAACCGCAACAAAAATCAGGGAGCTGGAAACAACGATCAGAACAACAACGCTGGGAATGGTGCTAGAGGAAGGGCTTTTGTGATTGGAGCTGGAGAAGCAAGGAATGACCCCAATGTCGTGGCGGGTAAGTTCCTACTCGATGATCGTTATGTTTCTGTATTATTTGATTCTGGAGCCGATGCTAGTTATGTGTCCCTACGTATTAGTAAGAAGCTTAAGCGTCCGCTTTCGTTACTAAGTTCTCACCATATCGTCGAGTTAGCTAATGGTAGAAACATCGAGGCCTCACATGTTATCAAAGGCTGCAAACTAGAATTGTCTGGTCAGACATTTAGTATCGATCTTTTCCCTGTTACACTTGGAAGCTTCGACGTCGTTATCGGCATGGATTGGTTATCCAAGCATCACGCTGAGATCCTCTGTCAAGAGAAAGCAGTTCGTATTCCCCGCCGTTCTGGCAAACCTCTTATTGTACAAGGTGGCAAAGGTGGAGAAATCTCCGGCGTTATCTCATTCTTGAAGGCCCAGAAGTGTTTACGAAAAGGGCACACCGCTATCTTAGCACTTGTCACCAACACGCAGGGAAAGGAAAAGAGGATTGAAGATTTTCCAGTAGTGCGTGACTACCCCGAGGTATTTCCTGAAGAATTACCTGGACTCCCTCCCCACCGTCAGGTCGAATTCCAAATCGAACTAGCTCCCGGAGCAGCGCCAATAGCTCGTGCACCTTATCGACTAGCCCCCGCAGAATTGAAGGAACTCTCTACTCAGCTACAGGAACTATTGGATAAAGGGTTTATCCGCCCTAGTTCATCACCCTGGGGAGCACCGGTACTCTTTGTTAAGAAGAAGGATGGCACGTTCCGAATGTGCATTGACTATCGTGAATTGAACAAGGTTACCATCAAGAATCGTTACCCTCTCCCGCGAATCGACGACCTATTCGATCAGTTGCAAGGATCGAGCTACTACTCTAAGATTGACCTGCGATCGGGCTATCATCAGCTAAGAGTCCGTAATGAAGACATCTCCAAAACTGCCTTCAGAACTCGTTATGGTCACTATGAATTCCTTGTCATGCCCTTTGGAATGACCAACGCGCCCGCGGTATTCATGGATCTCATGAACCGAGTGTGCAAACCTTACCTCGACAAATTTGTGATCGTGTTTATAGACGACATCCTGATCTACTCGAAAAGTCAAGAAGAGCATGAACAGCACCTACGCCTTATCCTCGAACTCCTTCGCAATGAGCAACTGTATGCCAAGTTCTCGAAATGCGACTTCTGGCTTCGAGAAGTCCATTTCCTTGGGCACGTGGTTAACAAGGATGGAATTCACGTCGACCCAGCTAAGATCGACTCTATAAAGAATTGGCCTACCCCTAAGACTCCGACCGAAGTCCGCCAATTCTTGGGACTAGCAGGATACTATCGAAGATTTATCATGGGATTCTCAAAGATCGCTCAGCCTCTCACGGCTCTTACTCAGAAGGGCATGGTTTATAAATGGGGTGAAGCTCAGGAAACCGCATTTCAGAAACTAAAGGATAACCTCTGTAGTGCTCCTATTCTCTCGTTGCCTGAAGGCACTGACGACTTTGTGGTTTACTGCGATGCATCCATCCATGGGCTCGGTTGTGTGTTAATGCAACGCGACAAAGTTATTGCTTACGCCTCTCGACAACTTAAGACGCACGAAAGGAACTACACTACGCACGACTTGGAACTAGGAGCAGTGATCTTTGCGCTTAAGATATGGAGACATTACCTGTACGGTACCAAGTGCACCATTTACACCGATCACAGGAGTCTCGAGCATATCTTCAAGCAAAAGGAATTAAACATGCGGCAACGTCGATGGGTCGAACTCCTGAATGATTATGAATGCGCCATCAAGTACCATCCGGGCAAGGCCAATGTCGTGGCAGACGCCCTCAGCCGAAAAGACACTACGCCCAAGCGCGTGCGAGCATTACAACTTACCATCCAGTCTAATCTCCCTACCCAGATTCGAAATGCTCAGACTGAAGCTCTGAAACCGGAAAACATCAGGGCTGAGTCCCTGCGAGGATCGAGACAACGACTAGAGCAAAAAGGAGACGGCGCTTACTATGTGGCAGGACGCATTTGGGTCCCACTTTACGGAGATCTGCGTGAGCTTGTGATGGACGAAGCCCATAAGTCCCGTTATTCAGTACATCCTGGTTCAGATAAGATGTACCACGACTTAAGGACCACTTACTGGTGGCCTGGCATGAAAGCCCACATAGCAGCTTACGTTAACAAATGTTTGACCTGCGCTAGAGTCAAGACTGAGTATCAGAAACCAGCAGGCCTACTCCAGCAACCGAAAATCCCGAAGTGGAAATGGGAGCAAATTTCCATGGATTTTGTTACGGGGCTACCTAGATCCCAACGCGGAAATGATACTATCTGGGTGATAGTAGATCGATTGACTAAGTCTGCACACTTTCTGGCCATTAAGGAAACGGACAAGTTTTCTACCTTGGCAGAAATCTATTTAAAGGAAGTAGTCTCGAAGCACGGGGTGCCAACTTCCATTATTTCCGACCGAGACGCTCGTTTTACTTCCGAGTTGTGGCAAGCTATGCACAAATCCTTTGGCTCACGGTTGGACATGAGCACCGCTTACCACCCACAAACGGATGGGCAGTCTGAACGCACCATCCAAACCCTGGAGGACATGCTTAGAGCATGTGTGATCGATTTTGGCAAGAACTGGGAGAAGCATCTACCGCTGGTGGAATTCTCCTACAACAACAGCTACCACACTAGTATTCAGGCGGCACCTTTTGAGGCATTGTACGGTCGTAAATGCCGATCACCTCTTTGCTGGGCGGAAGTCGGTGACAGTCAACTCACAGGCCCAGAACTGGTGGTAGATACGACGGAAAAGATTACCCAGATCAGACAACGCATGGCGGCAGCTCGTGACCGTCAGAAAAGCTACGCTGATAAGCGTAGGAAACCGCTAGAATTCCAGGTCGGGGACCGGGTTCTACTTAAAGTCTCACCCTGGAAGGGTGTGGTTCGTTTCGGTAAACGGGGCAAGCTGAACCCGCGATATGTTGGACCATTCGAAATTACCGAGAAAATCGGTAAGGTTGCTTATAGATTGAACCTGCCTGCAGAGCTGAGTGCAGTGCACAATGTTTTTCACGTGTCTAATCTGAAGAAGTGTCTGTCAGATGAAACACTCATAATTCCCCTCAAGGAACTCACTATTGATGAACAGCTACACTTTACTGAGGAACCGATTGAGATCACGGATCGAGAGATCAAAACCCTCAAACATAGCCAGATACCTCTCGTGCGAGTTCGTTGGAACTCACGGCGTGGCCCAGAGTTTACCTGGGAGCGGGAAGACCAGATGAAGTCCAAGTATCCCCAGTTGTTCCCAAACGAAAACCCCAGCACTGAAGCTACAACCGAATTTCGGGACGAAATTCCAAACTAACGGGGGATGATGTGACACCCCGTTGAAACACTCTAGCTTGACAGTGGCTGCTTTAACTTTCGGGACGAAAGTTCTTAAAACTTGGGGATAATGTGACACTCTAGGTTTTTCCGAATGAGCACCTTGTAATATTTTTGTGTATATATATGTTATTAAATGAAAACGTGATCTTCTTGCGTGATATGTGTTGTATATATGTATTATATATATATGTGTATGTGAGTCGAGACCATGACTCGCAACCACTCGGTTGCGAGTGGGCCACTCGGTTTCGAGTGGGCCTCTTGGGCCGTAACCGGTTTGGGCCGAAACCCCCTTAGCCTATTTGATACTTGGTATATAACCCCAAACCTTTTCCCCACTTCCCTCATTTGCTACACAAACATATCCACACTCCTTCTAGTCTCTCTCACTAGAAAACCCTCAACAACACCACTTTCTCTCCCAACTTTCGGTTCAAGCTCAAGGATCTCGGACAAGAAACTCGGTCAAAACCATCATCACTCGGACACTTCATCTTCTCGGTTTCTTCCTTTTATTCGGTGCCTTTTTTTTCACAAACCGGTTAGTGTTCTATTTTGTGTAATGGATGCCTTGTATGTTTGATGTATGAAATGTTATGAACTAGAAAATGCTTGGTTAGTAGTGTTATGCATGATTTTTAGGATGATTTGTGAAGTTTGACAATATGTGTAAACCCTTTAGTATGAAAGCTTGATAACATGTTTAAAATGGCTAAAGAATAGTGGTTTAGGAATGTTTAAACCGATCAAGCCTTGTTAAAGTTACTAAATGTATGTTTCTTTGTTCTTGCATGATGATCTTGATGAAATATGTGATTTTGGGTTCAAAAATGTATGATTATGTTAAGATGAAAACCCTAGAAATCTATGAACTTGTGATGAACTTGTTGAATATGGTTTGAAGATTTCAAAAAAAGGCAATGTTTGATCCACTTTTTATTAATGACAGTTTAGGAAAACTTGTTAGTGAAACCTTATTGGCTATTACTTGATTTGGGCCTGATTACATAGTACAAATTGGACTGATGTATCTGAATCTGCACGTGAACATGAAAAGGACAGCATTACGACTCGCAACCACACAGTTGCGACTCGCAACCACAGCGTGACAACTCGAAACCACAACGGTTGCGACTCGTAACCATAGCATGACAACTCGAAACCACAGCGGTTGCGACTCGTAACCATGGCGTAACAACTCGAGACCACGCAGTTGCGACTCGCAACCACAGCGTGACAAGCCGAAACCTCATGGTTGCGACTCGAGACCACCTTGTTGCGACTGGGCTGTTCACTTTGGTTATTGGGCCATAATGTGTTTGATTTGGGCTGCCTGTTGACTGGACTATGTGTTACTGTTTGATTGTGTAAATGTTAGGGCCGGCCCAATAACCCACTGTTTACTTGTATGCATGATACGTGTTAGTTATGTGTAAGTTTTTACGTGAATGCTTGTACACCAAACCTGACCTATACCGGTAACCATGCTAGGACGTGGTGACCAACGTGTTTGACAAGTAACCTAATCTGCCGAGCAACCCAAGGTGAGTTCACACACTAAAAGCATGCGTCCCGCGGAGGGACACGAACAAACTACCAACTTTGGGAAAACACTTTAACCCATTACTCCGGGGGAAAACAGAATGGGTAATTACTATCTCCGGGGGAGATACGTTTGGATATTATTTATAAGTCACAACTAGCCATGCTAAACGAAACTCTATCACTTTAAGTCCCTACTTACAGTACCGATTAATCGCCGGGGGCGAACGGGTTATTAGTTGATAGCGCTATTAGGTTTGACAACCTCACACCGTGACCGGGGGAGATCGGGCGTGAACTAGTAGACCTTGCAACATGGTCAATGACGATAGACATTGACTCGGGGCACAACAACATTCCGTCAACAGTTTCGGTATATACAGTTTAGTGAGCTTACAGATGGGGTAGCTCCCCACAACGTGATTATAAATGCTTTATCTAAACAACTTAAGTTTTTGGTAAACTAAAACTGGACAACTAGTGAACTCACTCAGCATTATTGTTGACCCCTTACTGCATGCTTTGCAGGTAACCAGTGACTCAGGAGCTGCTGCTTGGGGATGTGTAGTGTTCGTCAAAACCCGTGTGTTGGGTTAATTACCCTTAACTAAGAACTATCTTTAAAACTACTTGGTTTATGCTTCCGCTGCTTTGTTAAACTAATCATCGAACTTAAACTGCAATGTTGCTAACTACTTTGGATAGTAAATATTTCTAATATTAAATCAATGCTCAGTATGATTAGTGGCTGGATCCTGGTCAGTCACGCCTCCAAGCGGTGGTGTTCCGCATGTGGATTTTGGGGGGGGGGGTGTGACAGCTAGCAAAACTAGTTGGCAGCAAGAAGAAATAAATGGCTTTTTGGCAACAATTCAAGATTCCAGTGAAATTTTTAGAATTTCTTCAATATATGAAAGGATTGTTGAATTCCATCAATCTAAGGAATTTGAAGAGAAGTTTTCCACATCCAATTCCTTCCTAGTTTAACCAAACATATTTTTATTGGAAAACTTTCCAATTCTATTTCCATGGAATTCCATGAACCAAACGAACCCTTACGTTTCAGTAACTCCATTGGTGTTTAGTCTATTTTGTTCTTGGTTGTGGCGGTTGGACCAGTTAGCGTAAAAAACATATGATTTTGAAAGTAACTTTATATATAACTGTATATGTATATGTGACTGATTTAAAATTGTTATTTCTAGTTGATGTTAGTATGTAATGTTAATAAAACATGAAAGCTATTAGTATATAATAAATAAAATATGGAATTCATCAATAAATGAGATTTGTAAACAAAGTTTCCTATATATTAATTTGCAATTTTGAATTGCGTTTTACATTCAATATTCAATTTTGTACACGCGCCACCATCCACACGTCTTCATTCACTGCTTTCACCACCGATCTCCACCCAACCTTCATCTTCAACGGAGCAAAACCTCCACCATTGTGTTAGTTTCATGTTTACATTTTCTCTTTACGTTTGCGTCTTTAGAGTTCACGATTGCGCACACACATAGTTGAAACGCTACAGTCCTCACCGGTTATTCGTCGAAAGACTCCAGCGACGGAGATGAGAATGGGTCCACAGCCACCACTGCCGCCGTTGTGGTGGAAGCATGTCGTCTGCTATTCTCGGTTCGTTTTCGAAGACTAACCCAATGTGGCCAGGTGTTCATATAGTTCCATTTGATTGTTTATTTAACCTCTTTTGCTTTAGTGCGTTATTGAATTGATATTTGGACCCATCGATATATATTAACATCCTTTAGGGTTCTTACTTAATTGAAGCAAAAGGGTAATCAAAGAGGATTGAATGCTTAGGGTTAACGGATTTGGGGTTCTTTTGTAAAGAAAACATTCCATTTTTTTCATTCACTTAAGCAGTTAACATTGGGTTTCTAATATCAATTCCAGAGTTTGGTTACATGACATTGCAAACCATGTTCCATGATTTCCATTGATGTATTGCAAAATACATTCAGTTTCCGTGTATAGTTTGTACAATTTTGGAGTCCAATTGTGTCGTTTTTATTTAGAATTTGCAGGTCTCGGGAGATAAAAGAAGCTTAAACGGGCGAAAAACAAAGTTGGAAGAAAACTGAGCCCCGAAACGTTCACGATTGATCGAACAACCTAACAACGGATAAGTTCAGGAAATTAGCCTTGTCGTGTCACGACAGGGGAAGAAAAACCCATCGTGTCACGCGAGGGGTGGTTGTTGACCTATTTTGACTTTTTTATGTCTCGCGTCGCGCGAGACGGAGATCTAATACCCCTCGTGTCGCGCGAGCGGCCCTTGTTCGCAGCAGGATCGTGGTTTGGTTTTGGATCAGTAAGTTATATTAATAAAAACCTAATCATAATGGAGATAACTTATCTTGGACGAAAACTAACTTCGTGGAGACGAATTAGCAAGCTGTTGGAAGGTGATTTTGAACACGAAAAGCTTGCGGATTGTAACACCTCGGAAATTTATATCGAATTATACGGCAACACGTGTCCAATCAACTCTCAAATATGCCAAACTATTTGGACGAGAGGGACTAAATATGTAAAATTGTGGAAGATTGGATGTAGAGGGATCATTTGTGACAAATTGCCAAAGTTTAGCTTCTGAGTGATCCTTACGGACCGCAAGGCATATGCCTTACGGACCGTAAGGCACTAATTGATATTGTTACTGGTAGTTCCTTACGGATCGCAAGACCTATATCTTACGGACCGTAAGAATTTTGAAACCATGGGTGCCTAAAGGTCCTTACGGACCATAAGCCATTACCCTTTACTGTTCGTAAGGGATGTGCTGGCAGAATGTGCAGACTGCCATGGCAGCCTGCTGCATTTGTCATCTCTCTTGTGAATTTGTCACTTCTTTCCGCATCAAACACATCATAGGGTACTTGTTAACATATGAGAATACATGCCAACACTTTGCATGATCTTGTTAATCTTTTGCAAGTATAAATAGAGGCTTCCATGAGCCTCATAAACTTGCACCTTATCATTCTATCTCTCTAATTCACTCTTGGAGTGCTTCTAATCATAAAGAGGCTTCCCACTAAGTTCAATATTCTCCTAGAACACTTGTAAGTGTTCTCTCCTTGTTCTTTTCATTTCTAGGCTAAGTTATTAGCCGAAAGTCAAGCACATTGACTTTTGCTTTGACTTTCTGTTATGACTATTATGGTCAAGCCAATGTTTGAATCGAACATGGCTACGTGATTGTAATAAGGTAGGTGATAATCCCCTATGAGGGCACCTCCTGAAGATCACGTTAAGTTGGTTAAATGACGGGTCAAAGTTATATTAAAATAAATGTCAAAACGCAAATTTTCGGAAAATAAGTTAAATGAACTTCTAAGTATCGAAACATTAATTTTTTATATTATATCAGTTGGTATAACATATAGGACATGTTACATCATGTCCAACCCTTCATTTCCTGCTTTAGCTCGGTTCGCAACCGAAAGTCAAGCAATTTGACTTCTGCTTTGACTTTCGATTCTGACCCGTTTAAGCTAAGTTAGCTACTGATTTGAAGTTGTATTATGATCATATTAATGTATGGAGTAATCCTCTGAGGTTATACCATTTGATCATAATCATTTGTCGGGTTTTATGCAAGTTCTTATATTATTCCTTAAAAATGCCGATTATGCCCTTTTGCGCATAAAATGTTTTTAAACTATAATGAACATGTAATATGGATTGTAAACTGATATGGTAACATGTTAAACATGTTTTGGCATAATGAACTTGACATTGACTCATTCGATCACCCGATATCGCCTATGCGCGTACTGTTGACTTATATAGCCCAGTTTATATAAGTTAGCCGAATCGGGTCAAATTCATTCAAAATTCATTTATAATCAGAATATATTATTGTTTGACCCATATTATACTAGTCACAGTACTCGTGAGGGTACAAACCACATTCTATCCTGTCTCCACTTAACCTAGCGAACCGTATCGATTTTATTATTAGTTAACCGGTCCAAGTCATATGACTTGAACAAGACCCGTTAACATTCTAATTATAACAACCTGAAACCGACACCCTCGTAATATTTTCCGACACCCTAAAAATAACTAAAAATATCCCAATATGTCTCTAAAAACACCCCATACGCAAAAACGGACCCCAAAATACCCTAAATATTGTCCAAAACAATTAAAAATCAAGATTTTGGGTTTGTCGCGGGCCGCGTAGAACCTTTAAGGATCTTACGCGGGCCGCTAGAGATCAAGAACGCGGCAGAACCCTGTGCTGACACGTGTCACCTGCGTGTTGAACCTATTGGATGACCCGGACAAGCTACGCTGTTGACCAGCGTTGACGCGGGCCGCGTAAGCCTTTGCTTACATTTACGCGGGCTGCGTGAAAGTCGAAAATCAGCCCTATAAGTAGAGGG
Source organism: Helianthus annuus (assembly GCF_002127325.2). Taxonomy (NCBI): domain Eukaryota; kingdom Viridiplantae; phylum Streptophyta; class Magnoliopsida; order Asterales; family Asteraceae; genus Helianthus; species Helianthus annuus. Next base: position 55,852,233 of record NC_035449.2, on the reverse strand, counting down.
CATCGGATCTTCAGTCTGCTCGTTCATTTTTCTTTCTCAATCTCAAATTTCTGAACTGTAGGCATTATACTCGGGTCTAATACCCTCCCTAAATAACGAGGTTCTGCTCCGATGTAAGTATCATAACCCCTGGAGACGTACTAGATACTCTGCCCGATTGATATAGGGTTCCGTAACGGCTGTCGTGGTTCTGCCCGACTTAGTCGTTGGAATGCCGTCTCGGGGAGGGTATTGCTAATGTTAAAATGGGTTATTATACTAATACGCGTGCATTTGTGTAATTTATAGATTGTCACCAGGAAACCCTAAAGGATAATCTAAGACAACAATGTGAGTTTATCCGCTTTTTTTGTAAACCTTTTTGTTAACTGTTTTTACAAAACCTCACACGATTAAACAGTTATTGAGTATTTGTAAGAATACAATTATCATGAGTATATTAGGGTTTTGTATACAAAATTTGTTACCACCTGGTCAAGGAGTAACATTTCCATAAGTTGAGTATGACAGTACCATGGATGTTAATTGTTATAACTTGGAAACAAATGTAATTGCGAGACCGCCCTCAATACTGTACAATGGTTTTTATTTAAACTTGATTAAACTGGGATTCACTCACCAGTATTTCCCACGGACAAAATGTTTTTAAAACGCGTTTCAGGTAACAAAATGCGAAAGCCAAATAGAAGCCAGCTGGACAGCACTGAAGGCTTGGAAAAATGGCAATAAAGTTACCTAAAAGAAATAGACGTTTTTCTTAAATAAAAATAGGATTTATTCATATGAAAATGTGTGTACTGAAAACTTGGGTTTTACCCATGTGTTTAATGTTATGGAAATGTGGTATTTTACTCTGATAAAATATTTCCTAACTACGGTCCTAATGAAAAATTCCGCTGTCAATTTAGACAAAAATAAGATACCACCAAAACTGGTTCACGGCCGCCCGCTCTCGGGATAGGGGTCGGGGGTTGTGACAGAAGGTGGTATCAGAGCGAAGCCACTGATTCAGCCACACAAATATTCCGCTGACACCAAAATTCAAAGGGTTAGGAAATAAATTATGGGAATACGTGCATAATTGTATTTTCCTGTTATGTGTTATCTGACTGTCTGTTAGTTTACAGTATGAGCGACCAAGGACCATCTTACGCGTACCGTCAATTGTCTGGTTCGCCTAGAAGCGAAGGTGCCTCTTCTCAGCCTGCCCTCTCAGGGTACTCTGCTGATACGGAAGAAGGAATATTCGTATTTAAGGCTCAATCTAAAGAGCCATTTTCTCAGAAAAAGAGGGGATGGTTCAGTAGGGGAGCACATGAGCGTAGAAAGCGTATGAAAAAATTACAAGACCAGAGAGCACTAGCTGTAGCTAAAAGAGAAACCGATGCATATGCCCAGTATATGCTTAATAGGGGTATAGCCAATATCCACATATTAGCAACCACCGCAGCTGACCCTAACCTGGAGCAAATGTTGGCACCCCAACCACAACCACCATTCCAGACCAACCGATGGAGATAGAAAACCCTGAGAACCAAGTAGAAATGCATGACTTCAACCCAGAAGAAATACCTAGGGTACCCGCACCAAATCCCTTAGACCCAAATTACGACCCATGGTGGGACGACAACAGGGACTATGTGCAACGCTACCCGACACACGAAGACATGCCCATGCAAAACCTAGGAGCCTACCCAGGTTTAGATCCTCTAGATCCCTATTTTGATAATGGTGTATACATTAGAGAGATCTTAGAAAATCCTTACCCATTTCAGGCCCCTACACCCCCATACCAGGAACCCGCACCCAAGATTCCGAACCCAGTCCTAGAACCTGCACCCTCAATGAGTGCAGAAAACGTACAAGAACTTAGGACATTCGGTGAGGAAATTTTAGAAAGTAGTGAACGGATGAGACATGTGGGAGAGCGTCTCGTATGGAAATACGACGAACGCAATATGGATTTTTGGATGAATCCATATCCTTGAAACGATGGTGGAAACGGTAGAAATAATAATATAATATAATATAATAATAAAATATGTGTGTAGGTGTATGAAAAAAAACTACTGATGCCTATTACTAGTAGTGTAGCTTTAAATTTGAGTCGGTATTGTAATTTTAAATTCAGTACTGGTGTGTAATAGATGCATAGTATATGAATAGAGTAAAGTCGCAATGCTTGACGCTTTTGACCAAAGTGCGTGACATGTGATTGGTTATATTCAAATATTATTTGTGATATTAATATGTGGTAAATGTTTAAAATTCAGATGGACAACGAAGTGAACCAGGAAAACTTGAACAACGAAAACAGAGTGATAACCACCCGAATAACGATAATCTGAATAATGAGAATCCGAACAACAATAACAATGGAAACCATGTGGATAATAGTGCCATCCAACACATAGTGGCACAAGGAATCATAGATGCAATGCCATTTATTATCCAAACTGATAAGGAAGCAGATAATAAAAGTAAGCATAGCAGTAAGCGACCAACGGAACCTGAACACAGCGTAAACAATGGACCCGTACTTCAAGTGCCCATTCCCCAAAGAAGAAGAACCGTGCCATATGGTTGTTCTTATAAAGAATTCTGGTCCTGCAAACCAATAGAATTCTCGGGCAATGAAGGACCCATTGCAGCTCTACGCTGGATAGAAAAGACTGAGGCTGTTTTAAAAATAAGCAAGTGTGCTGAAGAAGATAAGATAATGTTTGCTTCTAATCTGTTTAAAAACTCAGCCCTAGAATGGTGGAACACTATCCTCCAGTCAAGAGGAAGTGATAGGGTATACAACATGGAATGGGAAGAATTTAAAAATATGGTAGAAAGGAAATTCTGCCCTCCCAATGAAAAGGAACAGATAGTGAATAAATTTCTGAACCTTAGGATGACCGGAGTAGATAGTAAGGGTTATACTACTACATTTTTTGAATATGCTAGAATAGTGCCAACCCTTGCATCACCTAAACCGGTATTAATCTCTCGATACATTTGGGGATTAATCGGGGAGATTAGGCATGTAGTCAAGGCAGCTAGACCCCAAACCATAGAAGAAGCTGTAGAACTAGCCAATGCCTTGACAGATGAATTAATCCGTACTAGAGAAGAAGACCGGAGGAGAAACCTAACCCAAAGGCTTACCTAAGAATTCCGTTTCGGGAATTCCAATCGTAGGAACACAGGTTCTACCTCTGCACCATACTGCAAAACTTGGAGAAAGAAGCATTCAGGAAGATGCTCCACTCACTGCAATTTCTGCAAGGCACCAGGACACAAGGAAGAAGATTGCAAGAGGAAATCCAGTAATGGATTGTGCTTCAACTGTGGAGAAAAAGGTCACATCAAGCCAAATTGTCCGAAATTGGCTCCAGCTACAAACAACAAGAACACTAAAAATGCTAGAGCATTTGTTCTAACTGCAGATGAAGCCAAAATGATTCCGGACGTCATAGCTGGTACGTTTTTAGTTAATGATATTTTTGCTAAAGTATTATTTGACTCTGGTGCAAACCAAAGTTTTATATATACTTCGTTTTGCAAACTTCTAAATCAATCATTAACTAAACTACCACAAGAATGTCTAGTAGAGACAGCAAATGGAGAAACTGTTAGGATTTCTGAAATCTTGCAGGGAGCAAGAATAGAAATTTTTAACCAAAAATTTATTGTAAACCTTTATCCAATGAATCTGGCAGGATTTGATGTATTAGGACTGGATTGGTTAATAGCCAATAAAGCCCATATTTTATGTGGTCAAAAGTAAATTCAAGTAAATTCACCAAGGGGTGAAAAAATCACAATTAAAGGAGATAAACCATTTAGATCCACGAAATTCATCTCTGTAATGAAAACTGCAAGTTATATAAGAAAAGGGTCTATAGTGTATTTGATTTCTATAATCACTAACACTAAAGGAAAAGAACTAAAAGACATTCCAGTAGTGTCTCAGTTTTCAGATGTATTTCCAAAAGAATTGCAAGGACTGCCACCAGATAGGGAAGTTGAATTCAGAATCCTTCTGCTACCAGGAACGGCATCGATTGCCAAAGCACCTTATCGTTTGGCACCTACCGAAATGCAAGAACTGAAGAATCAGTAAGACGAATTGTTGGAGAAAGGATTCATACAGCCAAGCTCATCGCCATGGGGAGCACCGATACTGTTCGTCAAAAAGAAGGACGGATCAATGCGTATGTGCATTGACTACTGACGTGATGTCGTGGTCACAATCAAATTTAATCCAAATACAACTAATTAGCTAGTGGTAAGTGGGTATCGATCACAGGGAGTTTGTGCAACGTATGTTATCTAAGTGTATATCTAACTTGACTAAATTAATCTAATTGCAAATAAAATAAATTCAAAAGTGGGTTTGTTGGTTGATTTTTAAAACTAAGACTACTATTCTAGTTGCAAAATGGAAGTGTTTTGGTTGTTAACAAATTAGAGACGAGTGACCATCTTTCGTTTCCGGTTTGCTTCAACATTTGTGCTGTCATTCACTAGAAAGAACTACATAGACATAGTTCATGTGCAATTACTTGTTGTGATAAAAGGGAACTAAGTACTCAGATTCCTAGAACGTGAGGTTGTTACCCGATGACCAATTGACCCTTACCCGATCCTAGTTCTACCCATGATATCTCGATTGCCAACGACACCAAGAACGTATGGTTTCAAAATAGAATAATCATAAGCATCAACAATTTACAAGCAAATAAGAACACACCATGATAAATAAAACATAAATTCAATTTACCATTCTAGAAATGTGAAATCAAGCACAATTGTCTCTACAAACTTTCAACTAAAGATGACCATAAAGAGTTTAGCCATTCATGGCTAGAACCACCATCCTCCACCAAGTCTCAAAAACTTCCTCCCAAAATCGTCCACAATCCTGGTGGTTGGTAACCGAATAAAAAAAAAATAACTCTCATGAGACATCTTAAAACTTCATAAAAAGGCCATTAAATTCGATAAGTTACATATGCTCTCCACTATGTTCGCGTGAACTTTTAATGATGATGATGTGTGATTTGATGTAGGTTGTTGACTTGAATCCCACACCAAACCCTATGCTGATGCCAATATGTGAATGATGATATCAATTAATGATGATGTCAATCCATTGAAAAGCCCCCTCAAAAGCTGCTCCTCATTCACGTGCCATATGTTGTGATGATGATTTAATTATTTGTTATCTTGACTCCAATCACATGATCTTCCTTCCCAAAGTCCACTTTAATTAAATCAAACATGCGCTGCCATATGTTTCTAACCAACCGTATCCTACGGTTATTATCGTAGGTTACGGTTTGCGTATTCTGTTTCCTTTGTGTCTTGCAAATTAATAACATGTCTTTTTGAAACAAAAGCTCCCACTCTCGACGTCAAAGATGACAATGAGTGATTCCTTGGTCTGCATGCAAGATGTTTACACCAACAACCACCTCCAATTCGTCTCACAAGCCCACATGTGTCGTCCAGTCCAAAAATCAACATATGGCACCGTAACTTGCGGTGCCAGCCGTAGGCTACGGCACCCTATTGAAACCTTACGCCGCTGATACACTGAGCTATGGTGGAACTTGTGTAGATTTTTGGAGCCGTAACCTACGGTGCCAGCCGTAGGCTACGGCGGCGGCTAGCATTTTCTCCCTTGTTTCTTTTATTTGATCTCTCAAAGTCCAAACTTGTTTCCACTTCTTGCAACTTCCATTTAATCATCATAAAAGCATATTTTATGCACTTAAGTACCTGCAAAACCAAACAACTCGTAGTTACTAAGTTCAAGCAAATAACCAAGTAAAGCATGGAATTTTATTCTTTTTAAACCATTTAAAGGTTGTCCTACGGACCACCCGTCACATCCCCACACTTACCCGTTGCTTGTCCCAAGCAACCCATTCGAAAATTATTTCAACACCACAAGCGATCAACGTGCAAATCAAGCTAAAATGTATCGTCCTTTTACTAACCTTCAATCATACCACAAGACACACCCCTCACAAAACTCTCGGTGACAAGAAATATTAGCACATAATGCTAAACCACACAATGCGTGTGTGTGTTTGTGCGACAATAAGCTTGTATAAAAATCAAGTCTCCTCCTATTGAGTATTTAGCATGCTTATGAATCAAAAGGACTTATGGGTTGTAACGGGGCTAGGTGCAAAGGTAGGAAAATGGTGGAATATACATGCGAGAGCTAATTGATTTGACCCGGTTTTTATTTCTACCGCTAAACAAAGCAACCATCAAATATATACACAACTTCTTCAACATTCTCAACTACTATTGCAACCAATAACTTCTTTTTGTATTTTTCTCATATTTCTCCTTTTTTTTTCTTTTCTTTCCTTTTTTTTTTCTTTTTTTTTTCATTTTTTTCATTTCTTTTTCATAACACATCAAACTCAACAATATATACAAGAACATCAACACTACATACTAAATCTCCTAAACCCGGTCATTTCAAAAGGTAAAATTTTGTAGGAAGTAGGTTTGGGTCACAACCGAATGGTATAAGGCTCAAACATGGCTTTCTAAGGACCAAACCCCCACCCCTCACAATACCAAGCTCATATATGTAAAGTATGAGGTCCAACCCACCAATCCCACACTCTCACACTTCTAGACAAGGCTTCCTAAAAGTCCCCTATCATTCTCAAAAGCATACTAACTCTAGGATTTAACAAGAATTCACACACAAGTTCTATTAACACACAACACACACCGCCACTCAAACAATGAAATATCAATAACAATCATGTGTGGCTCAAATCCTCACCAAGAAAAGACTAGGAATGGGTGTCGGTGTGTCAAGTGGAACCATATCAAGTTTTCAAATTTTTGACATTTTTTCGCTTGGATTTACAAAAATTTTAATTTTCTCAAAAATTTCCCCCATCCCCACACTTGGGATACATTGTCCCAATGTATGGTTTTGAGGAAAAGATCGCTTTAACCAAAAACATCAACAATTGCTTATACTCTCAAACCCCAAATTTGTTTTTGTATTTTTATATTTTATTTATTTTTTATTCTAATTACTAGAAACACCACCAATCCTTCACAACCCATAAACTAAACACATCAAAACACCACCCAACCGCCCAACCAAAAACTTAAACATGAATATATACAAAGGTGCACAAGATGAGAACAAGACACGACCTGATTAGTAAATTAGCAGTGTTGGTAGTGATGAAGCTGCGGTAATCAGACTGGTTCAAAAACATCTCTTAGATTCGCCGATATCTCAACAGGGATGTTGCCAAACATCCCCACACTTGAATTATTGCATCCGCGAGGGTTGAAACGTAACAACCTGCCAAAACACAAACACAACACCAAAACAATACCAAACGAAGCAAAACAAAACAAAACAAAACACAAATACAATACTCTACATCCTCGGGCTGCCTCCCGAGAGCGCTAAGTTTAAAGGTCTTCAGCCAGACCATACCTGATATTCGTTATGGTGGTCTTAATGCACACTTACCCGCAGCATTTCCAACAAATGCTCGGAAATTTACATGCCATCTCCATAGATTTGTCAGTATATTTGGCATGTTAAAGCTGCTCCTACGGGCTTTGCTAGTCCACTTTATGACATATACCTTAATGTCTGGTAGTTTCACACTTCTCATCTTATTCCTCGAACCCTCTTCCCCACACTTGTTAATTTGAATCATTGATATGGGAAGAGGTTCGGTACACATATCCATCCCGTCAGCCTGCTCTACCTCATAATCTGCACACATCATCTGATTTACAAGTGACTCTTCATCAGATAAAGGACTCATTGGTGTGGTATTATCCTCCACAACCTCCTCCTTCATGTGAGAATAATCTCTAATATCGTCAGGTAATGGTGAGAGGCGTTCTTCTATCTCTATCTTCAATTTTAAAGTATGACACTTAGAAACTAAGCAGCTGATTCGGTCTTCATCGGACTGGTTGGGTGTTGCTAAATATTGCTCGAGTTTGGACAAAGTTACTTCCAATATAGCAAGCTCTTTCTCCTCCTCAGTCTCATAAACATAAACACCCTCGGGCACAGAATATTCTTCGGGATGATATTGTCGATATCCCTGATACGATCTATAGATGCGCGCATCCATCATTTTTTTATTCCAATACTTTGGGTTTTCTGAATACACCGTGCACACATCACAATCATAAGTGTGATCGCGAACGCAACAAAAATATAGACCATCCATCCTTGTCTCATAATAAACTTCCTCGTCCCGATCGTATCCATATGAATAATAGTCATCCTCCATTTCTGATTCATAATCGTCAACGTATGATGGAGGTGGAAGCTGTGAAACATAAGACACCGGTTTTCCATGTGCCCTCCTGTAGTGAGCCTCGTGGCAACCAATACATGGATGTCGTGGACCCCGCACAATCCCCGGCAACGGCGCCAAAATTTGACGTGATGTCGTGGTCACAATCAAATTTAATCCAAATACAACTAATTAGCTAGTGGTAAGTGGGTATCAAACACATGGAGTTTGTGGAATGTGTGTTATCTAAGTGTATATCTAACTTGACTAAATTAATCTAATTGCAAATAAAATATATTCAAAAGTGGGTTTGATTGGTTGATTTTTAAAACTAAGACTACTATTCTAGTTGCAAAATGGAAGTGTTTTGGTTGTAAACAAATTAGAGACGAGTGACCATCTTTCATTTCCGGTTTGCTTCAACATTTGTGCTATCATTCACTAGAAAGAACTACATAGACATAGTTCATGTGCAATTACTTGTTGTGATAAAAGGGAACTAAGTACTCAGATTCCTAGAACGTGAGGTTGTTACCCGATGACCAATTGACCCTTACCCGATCCTAGTTCTACCCATGATATCTCGATTGCCAACGACACCAAGAACGTATGGTTTCAAAATAGAATAATCATAAGCATCAACAATTTACAAGCAAATAAGAACACACCATGATAAATAAAACATAAATTCAATTTACCATTCTAGAAATGTGAAATCAAGCACAATTGTCTCTACAAACTTTCAACTAAAGATGACCATAAAGAGTTTAGCCATTCATGGCTAGAACCACCATCCTCCACCAAGTCTCAAAAACTTCCTCCCAAAATCGTCCACAATCCTGGTGGTTGGTAACCGAATAAAAAAAAAATAACTCTCATGAGACATCTTAAAACTTCATAAAAAGGCCATTAAATTCGATAAGTTACATATGCTCTCCACTATGTTCGCGTGAACTTTTAATGATGATGATGTGTGATTTGATGTAGGTTGTTGACTTGAATCCCACACCAAACCCTATGCTGATGCCAATATGTGAATGATGATATCAATTAATGATGATGTCAATCCATTGAAAAGCCCCCTCAAAAGCTGCTCCTCATTCACGTGCCATATGTTGTGATGATGATTTAATTATTTGTTATCTTGACTCCAATCACATGATCTTCCTTCCCAAAGTCCACTTTAATTAAATCAAACATGCGCTGCCATATGTTTCTAACCAACCGTATCCTACGGTTATTATCGTAGGTTACGGTTTGCGTATTCTGTTTCCTTTGTGTCTTGCAAATTAATAACATGTCTTTTTGAAACAAAAGCTCCCACTCTCGACGTCAAAGATGACAATGAGTGATTCCTTGGTCTGCATGCAAGATGTTTACACCAACAACCACCTCCAATTCGTCTCACAAGCCCACATGTGTCGTCCAGTCCAAAAATCAACATATGGCACCGTAACTTGCGGTGCCAGCCGTAGGCTACGGCACCCTATTGAAACCTTACGCCGCTGATACACTGAGCTATGGTGGAACTTGTGTAGATTTTTGGAGCCGTAACCTACGGTGCCAGCCGTAGGCTACGGCGGCGGCTAGCATTTTCTCCCTTGTTTCTTTTATTTGATCTCTCAAAGTCCAAACTTGTTTCCACTTCTTGCAACTTCCATTTAATCATCATAAAAGCATATTTTATGCACTTAAGTACCTGCAAAACCAAACAACTCGTAGTTACTAAGTTCAAGCAAATAACCAAGTAAAGCATGGAATTTTATTCTTTTTAAACCATTTAAAGGTTGTCCTACGGACCACCCGTCACATCCCCACACTTACCCGTTGCTTGTCCCAAGCAACCCATTCGAAAATTATTTCAACACCACAAGCGATCAACGTGCAAATCAAGCTAAAATGTATCGTCCTTTTACTAACCTTCAATCATACCACAAGACACACCCCTCACAAAACTCTCGGTGACAAGAAATATTAGCACATAATGCTAAACCACACAATGCGTGTGTGTGTTTGTGCGACAATAAGCTTGTATAAAAATCAAGTCTCCTCCTATTGAGTATTTAGCATGCTTATGAATCAAAAGGACTTATGGGTTGTAACGGGGCTAGGTGCAAAGGTAGGAAAATGGTGGAATATACATGCGAGAGCTAATTGATTTGACCCGGTTTTTATTTCTACCGCTAAACAAAGCAACCATCAAATATATACACAACTTCTTCAACATTCTCAACTACTATTGCAACCAATAACTTCTTTTTGTATTTTTCTCATATTTCTCCTTTTTTTTTCTTTTCTTTCCTTTTTTTTTTCTTTTTTTTTTCATTTTTTTCATTTCTTTTTCATAACACATCAAACTCAACAATATATACAAGAACATCAACACTACATACTAAATCTCCTAAACCCGGTCATTTCAAAAGGTAAAATTTTGTAGGAAGTAGGTTTGGGTCACAACCGAATGGTATAAGGCTCAAACATGGCTTTCTAAGGACCAAACCCCCACCCCTCACAATACCAAGCTCATATATGTAAAGTATGAGGTCCAACCCACCAATCCCACACTCTCACACTTCTAGACAAGGCTTCCTAAAAGTCCCCTATCATTCTCAAAAGCATACTAACTCTAGGATTTAACAAGAATTCACACACAAGTTCTATTAACACACAACACACACCGCCACTCAAACAATGAAATATCAATAACAATCATGTGTGGCTCAAATCCTCACCAAGAAAAGACTAGGAATGGGTGTCGGTGTGTCAAGTGGAACCATATCAAGTTTTCAAATTTTTGACATTTTTTCGCTTGGATTTACAAAAATTTTAATTTTCTCAAAAATTTCCCCCATCCCCACACTTGGGATACATTGTCCCAATGTATGGTTTTGAGGAAAAGATCGCTTTAACCAAAAACATCAACAATTGCTTATACTCTCAAACCCCAAATTTGTTTTTGTATTTTTATATTTTATTTATTTTTTATTCTAATTACTAGAAACACCACCAATCCTTCACAACCCATAAACTAAACACATCAAAACACCACCCAACCGCCCAACCAAAAACTTAAACATGAATATATACAAAGGTGCACAAGATGAGAACAAGACACGACCTGATTAGTAAATTAGCAGTGTTGGTAGTGATGAAGCTGCGGTAATCAGACTGGTTCAAAAACATCTCTTAGATTCGCCGATATCTCAACAGGGATGTTGCCAAACATCCCCACACTTGAATTATTGCATCCGCGAGGGTTGAAACGTAACAACCTGCCAAAACACAAACACAACACCAAAACAATACCAAACGAAGCAAAACAAAACAAAACAAAACACAAATACAATACTCTACATCCTCGGGCTGCCTCCCGAGAGCGCTAAGTTTAAAGGTCTTCAGCCAGACCATACCTGATATTCGTTATGGTGGTCTTAATGCACACTTACCCGCAGCATTTCCAACAAATGCTCGGAAATTTACATGCCATCTCCATAGATTTGTCAGTATATTTGGCATGTTAAAGCTGCTCCTACGGGCTTTGCTAGTCCACTTCATGACATATACCTTAATGTCTGGTAGTTTCACACTTCTCATCTTATTCCTCGAACCCTCTTCCCCACACTTGTTAATTTGAATCATTGATATGGGAAGAGGTTCGGTACACATATCCATCCCGTCAGCCTGCTCTACCTCATAATCTGCACACATCATCTGATTTACAAGTGACTCTTCATCAGATAAAGGACTCATTGGTGTGGTATTATCCTCCACAACCTCCTCCTTCATGTGAGAATAATCTCTAATATCGTCAGGTAATGGTGAGAGGCGTTCTTCTATCTCTATCTTCAATTTTAAAGTATGACACTTAGAAACTAAGCAGCTGATTCGGTCTTCATCGGACTGGTTGGGTGTTGCTAAATATTGCTCGAGTTTGGACAAAGTTACTTCCAATATAGCAAGCTCTTTCTCCTCCTCAGTCTCATAAACATAAACACCCTCGGGCACAGAATATTCTTCGGGATGATATTGTCGATATCCCTGATACGATCTATAGATGCGCGCATCCATCATTTTTTTATTCCAATACTTTGGGTTTTCTGAATACACCGTGCACACATCACAATCATAAGTGTGATCGCGAACGCAACAAAAATATAGACCATCCATCCTTGTCTCATAATAAACTTCCTCGTCCCGATCGTATCCATATGAATAATAGTCATCCTCCATTTCTGATTCATAATCGTCAACGTATGATGGAGGTGGAAGCTGTGAAACATAAGACACCGGTTTTCCATGTGCCCTCCTGTAGTGAGCCTCGTGGCAACCAATACATGGATGTCGTGGACCCCGCACAATCCCCGGCAACGGCGCCAAAATTTGACGTGATGTCGTGGTCACAATCAAATTTAATCCAAATACAACTAATTAGCTAGTGGTAAGTGGGTATCAAACACATGGAGTTTGTGGAATGTGTGTTATCTAAGTGTATATCTAACTTGACTAAATTAATCTAATTGCAAATAAAATATATTCAAAAGTGGGTTTGATTGGTTGATTTTTAAAACTAAGACTACTATTCTAGTTGCAAAATGGAAGTGTTTTGGTTGTAAACAAATTAGAGACGAGTGACCATCTTTCATTTCCGGTTTGCTTCAACATTTGTGCTATCATTCACTAGAAAGAACTACATAGACATAGTTCATGTGCAATTACTTGTTGTGATAAAAGGGAACTAAGTACTCAGATTCCTAGAACGTGAGGTTGTTACTCGATGACCAATTGACCCTTACCCGATCCTAGTTCTACCCATGATATCTCGATTGCCAACGGCACCAAGAACGTATGGTTTCAAAATAGAATAATCATAAGCATCAACAATTTACAAGCAAATAAGAACACACCATGATAAATAAAACATAAATTCAATTTACCATTCTAGAAATATGAAATCAAGCACAATTGTCTCTACAAACTTTCAACTAAAGATGACCATAAAGAGTTTAGCCATTCATGGCTAGAACCACCATCCTCCATCAAGTCTCAAAAACTTCCTCCCAAAATCGTCCCGATCGTATCCATATGAATAATAGTCATCCTCCATTTCTGATTCATAATCATCAACGTATGATGGAGGTGGAAGTTGTGAAACATAAGACACCGGTTTTCCATGTGCCCTCCTGTAGTGAGCCTCGTGGCAACCAATACATGGATGTCGTGGACCCCCGCACAATCTACACGTAAATAAGCTGAAATTTGTGTAATGCCCTATCATCCTGCACAACACAACTTAACTACCAAGTGTAAATCATGAACATAAAAGAAATCTTTTTGGTTTGTTTTTTATTTTTTTTTTCAAACTAATACACAAGATAATACACGTTGCGCACTACTCCCCGGCAACGGCGCCAAAATTTGACGTGATGTCGTGGTCACAATCAAATTTAATCCAAATACAACTAATTAGCTAGTGGTAAGTGGGTATCGAACACAGGGAGTTTGTGGAATGTATGTTATCTAAGTGTATATCTAACTTGACTAAATTAATCTAATTGCAAATAAAATAAATTCAAAAGTTGGTTTGATTGGTTGATTTTTAAAACTAAGACTACTATTCTAATTACAAAATGGAAGTGTTTTGGTTCTAAACAAATTAGAGACGAGTGACCATCTTTCGTTTCCGGTTTGCTTCAACATTTGTGCTATCATTCACTAGAAAGAACTACATAGACATAGTTCATGTGCAATCACTTGTTGTGATAAAAGGGAACTAAGTACTCAGATTCCTTGAACGTGAGGTTGTTACCCGATGACCAATTGACCCTTACCCGATCCTAGTTCTACCCATGATATCTCGATTGCCAACGGCACCAAGAACGTATGGTTTCAAAATAGAATAATCATAAGCATCAACAATTTACAAGCAAATAAGAACACACCATGATAAATAAAACATAAATTCAATTTACCATTCTAGAAATATGAAATCAAGCACAATTGTCTCTACAAACTTTCAACTAAAGATGACCATAAAGAGTGTAGCCATTCATGGCTAGAACCACCATCCTCCACCAAGTCTCAAAAACTTCCATTTAATCATCATAAAAGCATATTTTATGCACTTAAGTACCTGCAAAACCAAACAACTCGTAGTTACTAAGTTCAAGCAAATAACCAAGTAAAGCATGGAATTTTATTCTTTTTAAACCATTTAAAGGTTGTCCTACGGACCACCCGTCAACTACCGTGAATTGAACAAGGTCACGATTAAGAATCGATACCCATTACCAAGGATCAATGATCTGTTCGATCAACTTCAAGGAGCTCGATTTTTCTCTAAAATCGATTTAAGATCAGGATATCATCAATTAAAGGTACATGAAGAGGACATTCCTAAGACTGCATTTAGAACAAGGTATGGCCATTATGAATTTACTGTCATGCCATTTGGTTTAACCAATGCCCCAGCCGCATTTATGGACATGATGAACCGAATATGTAAGCCATATTTGGATAAATTCATAATTGTTTTTATTGATGATATTCTTATTTACTCTAAGAGTAAAGAGGATCATGCAAAGCATTTGCACGCACTTTTAAGTTTATTAAGAAAGGAAAAGCTTTACGCTAAGTTTTCAAAGTGTGAGTTTTGGTTAGAACAAGTACAATTTCTTGGACACTTAGTTAATCATGAAGGAATTCATGTGGATCCAACAAAGATCGAGGCGATTACCAAATAGAAAGCCCCTGAATCACCAACCGAGGTTAGAAGTTTCTTAGGATTGGCTGGTTATTATAGAAGGTTCATTCGAGATTTTTCTAGAATAGCCATTCCCTTAACCAAGTTAACCTGTAAATCCATTAAGTTTGAATGGGGACTAAAACAAGAAGAAGCCTTTAGAATCCTTAAGCAAAGACTAACCCATGCACCCATACTAGTGTTACCAGAAGGAACTAAAGACTTTGTAGTCTATTGTGACGCTTCTAAGTTAGGTTATGGATGTGTATTAATGCAACGTCAAAAGGTTATAGCTTACGCATCTAGATAACTTAAGAATCTTGAAGAGAATTATTAAACCCATGATCTAGAATTAGGAGCCATAATTTTTGCTCTTAAGATTTGGAGACATTACCTTTATGGTAGTAAATTTACCATATTCACTGATCATAAGAGTTTAAGGTATGTTTTTGGGCAAAAAGAGCTGAATATGAGACAAAGACGATGGATGGAGATTCTTAGCGATTATGATTGTGATATCCAGTATCATGCAGGAAAAGCCAATGTAGTGGCCGATGCTTTAAGCCGAAAGTATCACGAAAAGCTAAAAAGGGTACGTTCTCTTAAATTAAATCTACAAGTAGATTTAAACGATCAGATTAGAAAAGGACAATCAGTAATCAAGGATGACATTGAAAAATTAAAAGGAATGATTAAAGAATTAGAACAAGGAATAGATGGAATTTGGAGATTCCATAAAAAGAGAATGTGGATACCTAAATTAGGAAACCTACGTCATCGTATATTAGAAGAAGCCCATAAGTCTAAGTATACGATGCATCCAGGAAGTAATAAAATGTATCAGGATTTAAGGAAAAATTTCTGGTGGATAGGAATTAAAAAGGATATAGCAGCTTATGTTTCTAAATGTTTAACTTGTTCACAAGTCAAAGCTGAACACCAAAAACCCTCAGGATTGCTGCAACAATTAGAGATGCTAGTGTGGAAATGGGAATTGATAACAATGGATTTTGTTACCGAATTACCCAAAACAAGAAAAGGTAATGATACAATTTGCCTGATTGTAGATAGGCTAACTAAGTCAGCTCATTTCCTACCAATGAAAGAAACTTTTAGTATGGAACAATTAACCAAATTGTATGTAAATGAAATAGTTTCATTGCATGGAATTCCTTTATCAATTGTTTCTGATACGGATAGCCGTTTTACCTCTTATTTTTGGGCAAGTTTCCAAAAAGCAATGGGAACCAAGTTGAACCTCAGCACAGCTTATCATCCTCAAACGGATGGACAAAGCGAAAGGACAATTCAGACAATGGAGGACATGGTTAGAGCTTGTGTAATTGATTTCGGAGGTAATTGGGACGATCACTTACCTTTAATAGAATTTTCTTATAATAACAGTTATCACACAAGTATCAATGCTACACCATTCGAAGCACTTTATGGACGAAAGTGTAGAACCCCAGTCTGTTGGGCAGAAATTGGGGAAAAGCAACTATCTGGACCTGAGATAGTGCAGGAAACAACCGATAAGATCATTCAAGTCAAGGAACGACTGAAAGCAGCACGTGATCGACAGAAGAGCTACGCTGATAACAGACGTAAGCCATTGGAATTTCAAGTAGGAGATAAAGTATTGCTAAAAGTCTCTCCTTGGAAAGGAGTGGTAAGATTCATCAAGCGAGGAAAGCTAAGTCCCAGGTATATTAGACCTTTTGAGATTATTAAAAGAATAGGACCTGTAGCTTATCAGCTACAACTGCCAGAGGAAATAGCAAGAATACATGATGTATTTCATGAATCTAATCTCAAGAAATGCTTAGCTGATGAATCACTGATGGTACCTCTTAAGGATATAGAGGTAAATGAACAACTCAAATTTATAGAAAAGCCTCTACATATTGAAGATAGGAAAGTTAAGAATCTCAAGCATAAGAGATTAGTTCTGGTCAAAGTAAAATGGGACTCCAAAAGAGGACCTGAGTATACATGGGAGCTTGAATCAGAAATGCAAAGGAAATATCCACACCTGTTCCAGTAGACCTCGAGGACGAGCTCTAAAACAAGGTGGGGAGGATATAACAACCTGAAACCGACACCCTCGTAATATTTTCTGACACCCTAAAAATAATTAAAAATATCCCAATATGTCTCTAAAAACACCCCATACGCAAAAACGGACCCCGAATACCCTAAATATTATCCAAAATAATTAAAAATCAAGATTTTGGGTTTGTCGCGGGCCGCATAGAACCTTTAAGGATCTTATGCGGGCCGCTAGAGATCAAGAACGTGGCAGAACCCTGTGCTGACACGTGTCACCTGCGTGTTGAACCTATTGGATGACCCGGACAACCTACGCTGTTGACCAGCGTTGACGCAGGCCGTGTAAGCCTTTGCTTACATTTACGCGGGCCGCGTGAAAGTCGAAAATCAGCCCTATAAGTAGAGGGCATCAGATCTTCAGTTTGCTCGTTCATTTTTCTTTCTCAATCTCAAATTTCTGAAGTGTAGGCATTATACTCGGGTCTAATACCCCCCTAAATAACGAGGTTCTTCTCCGATGTAAGTATCATAACCCCTGGAGACGTACTAGATACTCTGCCCGATTAATCTAGGGTTCCGTAACGGCTGTCGTGGTTCTGCCCGACGTAGTCGTTGGAATGCCGTCTCGGGGAGGGTATTGCTAATGTTAAAATGGGTTATTATACTAACACGCGTGCATTTGTGTAATTTATAGATTGTCACCAGGAAACCCTAAAGGATAATCTAAGACAGCAATGTGAGTTTATCCGCTTTTTTGTAAACCTTTTTGTTAACTGTTTTTACAAAACCTCACACGATTAAACAGTTATTGAGTATTTGTAAGAATACAATTATCATGAGTATGTTGGGGTTTTGTATACAAAATTTGTTACCACCTGGTCAAGAAGTAACATTTCCACAAGTTGAGTATGACAGTACCATGGATGTTAATTGTTATAACTTGGAAACAAATGTAATTGCGAGACCGCCCTCAATACTGTACAATGGTTTTTATTTAAACTTGACTAAACTGGGATTCAATCACCAGTATTTCCCAGTGACAAAATGTTTTTAAAACGTGTTTCAGGTAACATAATGTGAAAGCCAAATAGAAACCAACTGTATAACACTGAAGGCTTGGAAAAGTGGCAATAAAGTTACCTAAAAGAAATAAATGTTTTTCTTAAATAAAAATAGGATTTATTCCTATGAAAATGTGTGTACTGAAAACTTGGGTTTTACCCATGTGTTTAATGTGATGGAAATGTGGTATTTTACTCTGGTAAAATATTTCCTAACTACGGTCCTGATGAAAAATTCCGCTGCCAATTTAGACAAAAATAAGATACCACCGAACCTGGTTCACGGCCGCCCGCTCCCGGGATAGGGGTCGAGGGTTGTGACACTAATGGATCATAATTCCATTCATTCCAGACTAAGAGCATCCAGTAAATTGCAACCTTGTTAGTTATTTTGCTTAAACGGTTGTGCTTATAAATATCTTTGGATTGTAAAGATTTAAGCTCGGGTAAATACTCTTAACCTATTTTCCCTATACGCGCTTGGGATACGATGAAATTATTTACCGCTTGGTCGGGTATGGGATCAATGACCAATGTGTCCAAAATGTAAATAGCCCGTTAATCTGTTATGGTTGATAACTTAAACATTGTGGGTTAATGAGACCGTGTCCTGGATATCCACGGATCATTTAATCGCAAGTGGCCATGATCTAAGCACGGGGTGTAGGCATACACCTGACAGATGCTAATGATATGATAAAATATTTTCTTACCCAATATATGGATAAAGTGGTGTGTCGGTTAATCATGTATCGGAGTTTAGTTTCAGGCCCCATATCTATTGACAAGCATGTAATACTGGTAACAAGATATATAGTTTGTCTCAAGTTATTTATGAAAATTAATATACCAAATGATATATAAAATGATTTTAAAATATTTTCAAAACGTGTAGGTTAATTGTATATACCAGTAAAAACTGACGTGTCTTCAAAAGACTAAGCGCAGGTTTGCAAAGTACGGAATAGGCTGGAAGCTGCCCGGTAATTGCTTATTGGAATTTGCAACTCCAAGCAAAAAGCCTAGTAGTCTTTTATGTAATCATTTGCTATTAGACCCGCCTATGGATCTTTTAGTACACTCTCGTCTGTATATGATTTTGAACTTTGGACATTCTACTTTGTAATAATTATTTTATACTCCCAAGACTTCCACTGTGTTAAATTGTGAATATCTATATCACTCGTCACGCATAAAACCCAAGTCCGGGCCCACCGAGAAATCAGGGTGTGATAGGGATCGAGGTTTGAAGTACAGGATTCGAGATTCTCGGGTGTTATCTATCGGGTTTATCATTTCTTTTGTCTTTCTTTGATTCAATTGTATTTTTTGAACTTGTTTCTTAACTTGCTTTTGTTTTCAAGATAATGATTGTTGGCTAAACGTTATATGCTGCCTAGGTCGATGATTACACGTTATGTTTGACTAGTTTTATTTGGTTTATGGAGTAAATTGTGGATTAATTTTAAATTTAAAACACTTTGGTTTTACTGATTAGATGTTTATGTGTATTTAATCTTGTTTGAACTTAACATATGTTCACTTGCGTTTTTGTGGATGTCTTCCGTTAATAAATGTAACTTAGGTCATGGACTGTGTGTTAGCGATTAGTTTATGGTTAATTATGCATGATTTCCGCGAGAACTACGATTAAGTTTCTTAATAGGATTAGGTAATCTACCGGTCTCGATAGTATTGAGGTGAGGTTGTCGGTTTGTCTTTAGTGTTAGATTGCTAGGGTTAGATATTTTGTGAGAAGATCTCCTTAGTTTCCCTTTCACTATTTCCTCATCAATTATAATCAGGAATCCATAATTACCTGTGACTTTTTCGCTATGAGGTAGATTGTCTAGAGTGTACTTCATTATTACAGTAGGAAAACCCGTGTGGGAATCCTCTAAACCGGTAGTTTAACAATGTTTAGTTTTCCATTGGTTTCTTCTCAAGAAGGGTCGAGGGTACTTTCATTTATCCTTCAAGTTTAGTATTTTAAGATCCCGGTTTCCACAATAGTTTCATAACCGATAGAAAGTGTCAAGCATGTATAGGAGTCTGACCTAGGTAGTGTGTTTCCCATTATCTGTTCACATCTTTAGTTCTAGTTCGTTCATGTCTTTCTCTAGTTATTAATTTAGTTGATTTTAGTAGTTTGTTAGAAAACACCTCCTCAAAACAACTAAACAATTAAGTCGAGTTAGTCGTAAATGAGTTATTTGAGTCTAGTAATCGTAATCAATAGAGTCTAGTGTGTTCTTTAGAGTGTCTAGTTTAGGGTTATTTTTAGTTAGTTTTAATTGACCACTCTGAGCACAATAAGTTTTTGGCGCCGTTGCCGTGGACTCTTTGGCAATTGCGTTTATTAGCTTTCATTAGAATCATTTGCTATATTTGTGCTAGTGTCTTTTAGTTTTTCTTTTGAGCCAGTCAGTTGAGTCTTCATATGTTTCTTGTGTCTGTTTTGCAGTGAATGCCCCATCTACGCTCGCAAAGGACCGTTGCCACTGCTTATTCTCCCTAAGCTTTTGGATTTAAAATTCGAGGTGAGTACTTCTTCTTCTTCTTCACACTCACCTTTTTCGGACTCTACTCCATCATGTACCCCACCCACACCACCTAATACACCACATCTGTGTCCTTAAATGGCCGAACGGAGGACCATCCACCAACAGTCCACTCAGGGATTAACTGGAGTTAATTCTCCCATCACAGTTCCACTAATCACCAATGACAACTCCTAGCAGATTCCCACATACATCATGATCACCATTGCTAACTCTTGCCAGTTTCATGGTCGTGATGATGAGGATGCACCCGCCCACATAGCCCACCTGAATCGCATCTGCAGCACCTTCAAGGTGCCACGGATGACTCCTTATTCCTTTGGTGTTCTCATTTATTTTAGCTGGACGAGCCGCCCTTTGGCTCGACTCACAGCCTGCTGGTACTATTACCACATGGGCGGCACTTCGTGAAGGAATCCTGAACAAATAATTACCGCCTGCGAAAGGTTCTACACTTCGGGACCAACTCCATTCGTTCCGGAAGGGGCCTGATGAACCATACTACCAAACTTGGGAATGTTTTCAAAACCTGTTCGCCCGATGCTCTCAGCATGGCCTAGCTAATTAGGCTCTTATTGAGAATTTTTACAATGGTCTCACCAACGAGACTAAAGCTCGGTTCGACACCGCTGCAGGGGGCCACCTTATGGGAAAGAAGTGTGTGGATGAATGAAACGACCTTTTTGAAAGCTTCGCTCATTCTGAATATGAGTAGCGGTCAGCAAACAAGAATTTCATTCTTGCTACTAGTGCACCCGCATATACGCAAGGAGTTCACCAAGTTAACTTGGATACTAGTGTAGCTGCTGCTCTTGAAAACCTTACAAGAGAGATCAAAGAGATAAAAGCTAATGTAGACAAGTGTGAGATGTGTAGGGGAGGGCATGATACTCTAGAGTGTCTGTTGATGAAACAAGAGTAAGTAGAATATGTAGGAGGTTAGAACCAAAACCAGTTTAGTGATTCTTATAACTCCGAATGGAGAAATCAAAATAACACCAACTGGCGATCTTCCGGTAATCCTCCTGGTTTCCAACAGAATCAAAATCATAACCAGGGGCAGGGTCGTTTTAGCGTTCAAAATTCGGGTAGTAATCCACCTGGTGGGGATGGTGAGAGTAAGTTGGATAAGATAGAGAAGTTGTTAACCCAACTAGTAGTCAAAGACCAGGAAACTCAACAAACCTTAGCCGAACACGACATTCTCCTGAAAAACAACACCCAAACGAATTAGATCTCTAATGAACTGTAGGAGATATAGTTAAGCATTTGGATGAGAGACCTCCAGTGCAGTTTCCGGGAAACACCCAAACGAACCCGAATACACATGTGAAAGCAATTACCACTAGGTCGGGTAGATAGCTAGAGAATGTTAAATCATTGGTTCATGAAGAGGAAGAGGAACTGGTTGATGAAGAGTTAGAACTAGAAGCTCCTCCAGTAGTGAAGGTAGTTAAGAAACCGGTAGAGATAGTGAGACCTAGTCGGAGATTGACCGTTCTTGTGTCCCATACCCCTCTCTTAAAGCAGCAATACTATGCTAAGGAGTAAGGGCATTTTCTTGACATGTTCAAACAACTGAAAATTAATCTTCGATTTACGAAGCTCTCTATCATATGCTCAAGTATGTGAAATTCTTAAAAGACCTCCTGAAAGGGTAGAACAAAGTGGGGGAGCTCTCGAATGTTCCATTAACAGCAGACGGTTCTGCGGTGGTGATGAACAAGCTACCGGAGAAACTGACAAACCCGGGTATTTTCACGATGCCGTGTTTGTTTGGTAGTGATGTTCAAAACCACGTGTTGACGGACCTAGGTGCTAGCATAAATTTTATGCCCTGTTTACTTTATGAACAATTAGGCCTTGGTGAGCTAACCCCAACACGCAGCATGACACTCTCGCTAGCGGATAAATCTGTTAAATATCCACGGGGCATTGTGGAAAACTTGCTTGTCGAAGTTGAAAAATTTGTGTTTCCCGTAGATTTTGTGATCCTTGACATGGAGGCCGACGAAAAATGTGCCTCTCATCTTAGGACGTCCTTTCCTATGCACAGCCAAAGCTTTAATCGACATCTTTAAAGGTAAAATCACACTTCGGGTTGGGGAAGAGGCCGTAGTTTTCAATGTTACTAAATCTAAGAAGTCGAGCATTCAGGTCGAGTCGGTAGTCTTTGTTAGTGCGTGTAAGGTTGAGAAAAAAAGGTGAGAGGATTGAGTTTGAGAGTGAGGAGTGTGAGTTAAATTTAGAGGAAGAGTTTGGAGAAGAGTTAATTGGTTTGCCAGAGTATGAGGAAAGAGTGATATTATTGTAATTACATCCATGTCACAAACAAAAGGGCTTCAAAATGGGAGGTGGCATTACAGATTCATTATGTAGTTACGCAACAATTATGGGAGGTGACATTGTAGATTCATTATGTAATTACGCTACAATTATATTATGAAATTAGTCTAATGTGATTATTCATAAAAAGAAAAAAGAAAAAAAAAGATAGGGTTCGCCTAGAAACATAACAATGTTTTGATGTGTAGTGGAGTAATTTTTTTGTATGACTAAAGTAATTATTTTTTAGTGTAATTATGTTCAACCATTGAGGCAGCCTAGTTATGCAAAATAATTACTCTAGTGATAAGAAGAATTATGCTAGTTATATAACTATGCTAGTTATATGCAATAAAGTGATTATCAAATATAACTAGAATAATCATCATTGCAATCAAGTGATTATCATATATAACTAGAATAACAGTGAATTAAATGTTTTATCCTTTATCTATACACCCTGTTATAGGCGGTGTCTTTTGTCACAAAAGTTGACAACTTCTATACATAATATTTTAAAATCTTGTAGGGTGTGCCCTTTTAGCCTAACTCAGTTAAATTTTTTTTGTTAAATCAGAGTATTTTTTGTAATTTTAATAAGCAGATGAGGGTATTTTTGTCATTTTATCCGTTTAATTAATAAAATAAAAACATATATAAAGTCAAAACCCTCTCTCTCTCTAGTCTCTCTCTGTCTCTCTCTTCTTACTCTCTCTATCTCTCTTTCTCAGCCATCATCCACCATAGACCAGTACCAACACCTCCAGCGACCCATCCCTCTCTCTCTCTTTGCCACCACCACCATTAGCCTCCACTACCACCACCTACGCCTTCCGCCACCGCCACCATCAGCCTCCACTACCACCACCACCATCACCACCGCACCTAAATCACAATCACGATCATCAAAGTTCTCCCACTACACCTCCAATCATCAAAGTTCAAACAACCCCGATCATCAAAGTTCATCACCCACAACCACCTCGTCGTCTTAGATCACCATAACAACCATAGCCCCAACCCTACCCTAAAATACCATAGCCATAACCCCCACCAATGTCGTAGATCTGATTAATCGTAGATCATCAAGATATATTATCGGCTAGAGTTGTTTAGATCTGATTTCACCCACAGAACCACTTGCACAACGTCCGTTCAGATATGAAATTTTGGCCTACTTGTACAATCGTTCATCACAGTTGACTTTTGTGGTGATGGATTTCTAGAGAGAAGTAGCTAGAGAGAGATAGAGTTAGAGAGGGTAGTTGTGGTGGCTGGTGATGGCGGTCACGGTAGCAGGAGGGTGGTTGGTGGTGGAAGGTGGTGGTGTGGACTATAGAGAGAAGTAACTAGAGAAAGATGTAGAGAGACAGAGAGGTAAGAGAAATGGGTTATCTATTTATATATGCATATGTTATATTAATTTTTATTTTTTTATTAGCTAAAAGACTATAATACCCTTGGGTAACTATATTTAACAGAAATACTTTACTGACCAAAGGACATACCGTGCAAGATTTTGAAACATTAAGTACATAAGTCGCAACTTTTGCACCAAATGACAACGCCTGAAAAAGGTGTATAGATAAAGAACAAAACTTATAATTTACTCTTATTCTAGTTAGATAAGATAATCACACTATTGCATATAACGTTATATATGGTAATTACTCTAGTTATGAAATAGCTCTGTAACTCCAATTGATTAATCCGTTCAATTCACAAGCCGATTCACAAAGCTTAAGCTGATCAATCAAATATGATTCCCAAGCTTCAATAGATAAATTTGTATTATTCACAGCGCTACAAATGAAGTCTGAATTAATTTCAGTTATTCCAACGCCAATTTTCTAGAGTTTCTTTGCTTCTCATATGTCAGTTTTATTTTTATTTGATCCTAACAATATATATAACTAGGGTCACACATTATGTGATTCACTCAAACGCAAACTCCAAGATAAGGTTGCAACTTACTTGAAACTTGTGGAAGGCAGGTTGCGCGCAAGAAAATTATAAAGTGGCTAGAAAGTATTGAAGATAAGGTTGCAACAAGCAGGAGACTGAATTCAAGAACTCTTGGTAAGCAATCACCTCCAAAGTCATCTATTTTTTTATTCAACCAAAATATTTTGATGATCTCTAGCTTGAAATTTGTATTTTCTGAAGCTAGCATCTTCTTGTTAACAAAAACAAAAAAAAGATTCTCTATGTATTTGGTGAAGTTATACATCTTCTTGTTACAATATTAAATTTGTATTTTGTATTTTGTGGATTTAGCATCTCCTAGTTTGAGATTCTTTGTCCGGCATTAAATTAGTTATTTAACTATAACCACCAAACATTGGTTTCTCTCCATCAAATTTCAATCTAACTTTTTATACTTGCCGCAGTTATGGCAAAACTATTCTTTGATGCCGTATCTAACGGCTTGTCAAGGTTAAACACACACCTCAATACAGACGGAGATGCTGCAACCACCATTCTCATAATCACCTTTGTGCTTTCTATAATCTGGCTTGTGTGGATGTTAACATCAAAGGGTTCCCACCCTCCACTGCCACCAGGCCCACGATCAATACCGCTAGTAGGAAATCTCCTATCTCTCGATCCTGAGCTCCACTCCTACTTTGCTGCAGTGGCCAAATCATATGGCCCTATATCGAGGCTCTGGCTCGGTAAAAAATTGGGTATTCTGATCACTTCTCCAGATTTGGCCCGTGAGGTGTTAAAACTAAACGATACAATCTTTGCCAACCGAGATGTTCCGGTTGCTGGGATAGAGGCAACATACGGTGGAAACGACATCGTCTGGACCCCTTATGGCGATCAGTGGCGGATGTTGAGAAAGATTTGCGTTCGTGAAATGCTTAGCAACCAAGTTTTGGATTCGGTTTACTCTCTCCGCAGAAAAGAGATCAGGAACACCGTGAACTACCTGTACAACCACGCTGGCTCATCGGTGAACGTTGGGGAGCAGATGTTTTTGACGGTGTTGAATGTGATTACCGGCATGATGTGGGGTGGCACCGTGAAGTCAGAAGATAGGGAAAGACTAGGAGCAGAGTTTCGGCAACTGATTAGTGAGTTGACTGGGTACCTGGGGATGCCGAATTTATCGGATTTTTATCCGGGTTTGGCACGGTTTGATCTGCAAGGAGTTAAGAAGAATATGAAAGTGTTGGCGAAGAGATTTGATGGGATTTTTGAGACGATGATCGAGCAAAGGGGGAAAATGGGTGGTGATGAAAACAAGGACTTTTTGCAGTTTTTGTTGAAGCTTAAGGACAGTGGAGATTCCAACCCACCCTTCACCATCACTCATCTCAAATCCTTGCTTATGGTAATTGCATATTAAATATTGATGTTACAATATCAAAGTTAGATGGTAAAATATTGAAATTTATTAATTGGGTAGTTACGTTTTTTTTAATTTTCAGGATATGGTGGTTGGAGGGACGGATACAACTTCTAATACAGTCGAGTTTGCCTTGGCTGAGATGATGAACCAACCCGAAATGCTAAAAAAGGCGCAACATGAATTAGACACGGTGGTCGGGAAAGACAGCATAGTCGAAGAATCCCACATCAACAAACTACCCTACCTATATGCTATCATGAAGGAAACTCTTCGATTGCATCCGACACTTCCCCTCTTGGTCCCTCATTGTCCAAGTGAGTCATGTGTGATTGGCGGCTACACGGTCCCCAAAGGTGCTCGGGTGTTTGTGAATGTTTGGTCTATACATAGAGACCCCGCTATTTGGGAAAATCCATTGGAATTTCGACCTGAAAGGTTCCTGGATGGGAAGTGGGATTATACTGGAAATGACTTTACTTATTTCCCATTTGGATCTGGGCGAAGGATATGCGCGGGGACCGCGATGGGAGAACGGATGTTTATGTTTTTGCTTGGATCCATAATTCATTCGTTTGATTGGCAATTGGGTCAGGGAAAAGAACATGATCTATCTGAAAAGTTTGGGATCGTGTTGAAGAAGAAAGTTGCTCTCCTGGCAATCCCCACACCAAGATTTTCAAACCCTTCACTATATTGTTGATGTATTTTGTTCAATTGGCGCCTAAATCACTGTAGCTTGTAGAAATCTATCTATCTGCATTAATACGGTCAATGTAATAAAACATAGACAACCACAAATATTGTTGGATTGTCACGCTCACATATAGTGTTAAGGAATTGGAAGTTTGAAGGGGTATGGTCTCAGATCTTGCACCAGGCTTAGACACAAGTGATCATCACCTGGTTTACTTTCCCACTCAACAAAGAACATGCCTCAGTGGGCGCGCGCGGACCCAGTTTTTTTCCCACTCGGGTAAAGATGAGATTCTCATCTTGTGTTCGTCAGGTGTATGCCTACACCTCGCGCTTATGTCATGGCCATTTTCATTTAAATGCGTTGGGACGTCTAGACACAGTAGTATTAACCCCCAATTGTAAATGTTATCAAGCATTACAGTTTAAAGAGGATTATTGTATTTCTATGACAATATTAGCCCTTTTGCAATACCCAACCAAGTGGCGAATGCCAAATCCCAAGTCTTTATAAATAAAATAGGCTAAAAGTATTTACCTGTACTAGTTTTTATAAAACAAAGTTATTATTCCATATAGCATAGCCGTATTCAAATTGTATCAGTCTAGGTGTAATTTATTGGAGGCTTTACAATCCGAAATGAAGATCAATATTATATGTTAGAATGTTAACGAGTCATTTGTAAGTCTTTGACTGCTTAACTTTAGAATACGCTTAGTTTCGCTAGATTAAGCATCGACTGGATAGAATGTGGTTTATACCCGTCCGAGTGCAAGGCCTCGTGTAATATGGGTTTATTAACCAAACATTCTGATTTGAAATGATTTAGAAATGTTTAACTCGATTCCACTAGTTTATATATTTTACTTCATTTAAACTAGTCATACGCGTATATATGGGATCAGGTGGTTGAATAGGTCTATGACGAGTCCGATAAGTCAAAACACATTTTAAAATGTTACATGATTAGTCTTGAGGTCAGAATATATACCGTATAGATTTAAAACCATTATTATGCCAAAAGGGCATTCTTTGACCTTTTATGATATATTTATTTGACTCATCAATTAACCCGTCAAACATTATGACCAGAAGGTATAACTGATATGTGTAAAATGCAACATATAAATTACAACAAATGAGGCATAAAACAAACCCTTTTTTTAGTACTAATGTTCGAAAAAATGTGCTTTTTTCTTCCTTTTGTATTTTCAGGACCAAACGAGCTTAAATGAACAAAAGGAACAAATATGCAGCAAAATCTAACATAAATACGAAGAAAAGGAATAAACGTGGCATACCCGACCCCTCGACAGCATCTCCCCAAACAAAAACAAGAAACAGAAGGCTGACCAAGGCCCGTGCCCAGCGAGCACGGGGGCGTGGTCAGGTGTCTGCAGAAATGGACAAAGCTATGGAAGCTTCTATTCTCGACATGGGGGCGTGCCCAGCTCAACACGGGGCGTGGTCAACGCTAAGATTTGCAGAATCTTGCAAATCTTGATAGTAAATATACGCTTCTGCATACGGTGACGTGCCCAGCGAACACGGGGCCGTGTGGAGCCTAATGCAGACAAGAACAATTAATGAAGGAAGAGAAAGTGGATGGCCACGGGGCCGTGGCCGGGCTTCTGTTCATGCTATAAATGTGATAACCCTCACAATTACAGGTATCCGTACAACTGTGATTAAACTGCTTTCTATTTTCTATTACATACATACATATGCATCACATTTCATAATGTTACTTCATTTATTTCATAAAAACATTAGTGACAAACTTGA
Source organism: Helianthus annuus (assembly GCF_002127325.2). Classification (NCBI taxonomy): domain Eukaryota; kingdom Viridiplantae; phylum Streptophyta; class Magnoliopsida; order Asterales; family Asteraceae; genus Helianthus; species Helianthus annuus. The sequence goes on along the minus strand of NC_035449.2, from coordinate 55,823,352 downwards.
CGCACAAAGCACAGTTAGCATACTAAACGGATAACCCAGAAACATGCTGACAATGCCAGCACCTAGACAGACAATGTTTTTGAGGCCAGTATGAGCCAGAGATAGAATACTACACTAGTAGGGAGTGTAGGGAAGTGAGGACCATAAAACTGCGTCACCAGGTGATAGTTATAGTGCCAGGAAGTGCCTAAAACACACTTTAAATGCAGAATTCTGCACTTAATAAACAAAATTCAACATTTAACTATGCTAGTAAGGTGCAAAAACTTGGCAAAATAGTCCTAGATACTTTCCACAGTGTTGGGAATTAAACGTGTCACTAAAAGTAATATAAAAGACACTTTATGGATTAATTTAGCACCTTAACGGACAACACCCAACCGAACAACCGGACTTTACCCGGAACACAAAAATATTGCCAAACACATTGTTTTTATTTTTCTGAGATAGCTAGGGTCCCCGAACACCCTAACACACTATATAATTAATAGCACACATAAGACACTAACTAAAACACTTGGTTTCTAACTAAACTTGTAACCATCCATTGAAACCCAACCCCATACCCCCCCCCCCTTGGGCGACGGTCACAATGGGTAACCCACCCATTGATTTTCTTGATTATTTTATTTGATTGTGTTGGTGGATAATAGAACATATTATACATGGGTTAATATGAATTAGGGGACTATAAGTAAACACACTAGTCCATCATTCTCATTCATCACTTATCTTCATCATCCCACTCAACTCTCTCCTCTCTCCCTCTTGATCGGCCGAGAACAACCACCACCATACCACCACCCTCACTTCTTTTTCCAAGCAATCTAAAGGCATCCAAGGGTGTTGGAGATCATACAAACAAGCTTGGTGTGTTCGGAAGCTCAAGGACCTCTTTCATCTTCTTTTAACCACCACTTTTACACTCTTGAACTCCCCTAGCCTTGTGCTAGTGGTAAGTGTCTTAGATCTTCATCCTCTTCATATTTTTGATGGTTAATAGTTAAAAGAATGATGAAAAGATAAGAACTCTAAGGAAACATAAACAAGTCTTGGAACATAAACTAACTAGTGATGAAGTAGTGTTATAATGATGATGAAATCATGTTATTCTTGTGTTGTTGTGCTTGTTGCTTGTTGTTTGTTAGTAAAAATGATATGGATCATCATATGGACTTGCTAGATGATGCTTAAAAACATGAACTAGCAAGATGTGAAAGTTAGAAATGTTGTGGATGATGGAATCATCCACACATAAACTATGAACTTGAATAAATGGGTGTTTTCTTGAAAAATAAAGAACAAAGTAGGTTATAATCTTGTTGATCTAAAGATCCATGACTGGTTTTTCGAAAGAACCAAGTGAAAAGTGTGAGTTATGTTAAAACTTGGATCTTACATAAACTAATCACATTTTTGGTGAGTAAACAAGTGTAGAAACACTTGTGAAATAAGAAAATTTCACAAAGAAATATTTTTAGAAAATATGACTAGAAGTTGTAAATATTCAAACTCTTTAAAAATAAAGTTTTTAAAGAACTAATCACATTTTGGAAGGTAACAAGACTTACTAAGTGTGCTAGTAAGTTACTACATGTTTTTATAAATTTTCAAGTTCATGAGTTTATAGTTTAGGCTTGTTTTGACAAAGTTTGATAAATAGAGGTTGTATGTTGATGATTGATAATTGATTGAATGATTTTACAAAAGAAAATGATATGCTAGTAAGCATGGACACCTCCATTTACAAAGGAAACTCTGGCGAAATTTTTCTAAAATTTCAACACTTAGAAAATATTTTTCTAACAAGTGTTACAAATATATTTCTAACTTGGTTCTCAAAATAAACTTCGCTATGATTTTTATTACAAAAATACTAAGTGCCGGAGGTTGATTTTCGTAAATAAAATTTGATAAATATATATGTAGAATATACATTTTATACTAAAACGCTTGTGTGATTGTTTGTTTATTTTGTGAACTAGTTGTATTTTTAAGATGGAATAATATAACTCATATATACCATAAAACATCGACTCCAAAATAATACTAAAACTCTTACGAAATAAATATTTAGGTTACGCAATTAATATTGCAATACGAAACGCTAAAAACGTCGCTCATGTAATATCTCGGAAAAATACTCTTATGCGTATATTTTTGGAAAAATATTATTTTGGAGAAATCTATGAGGTAAAATATAATATTTTTTGGGAATATATATATTTTGAATTAAGATGTTTTAAGACAAGTAATTTAAATATATTTTTCTAAGTGGGACTTAAAATATATTTTTCGGAATTACAAACTGTACATGTATAAATACCCCCATCCTTGGGAAGGAAATACACATATAAAATACCTAAGAAGTGTGGATACGAAATAGTTGCCTAACTATTTTTCCTAAATACAAAAGTTAAGTTAAAATAATTAATATTGTTTTAGCAAGTATAATATCAAAGTAACGCAACTCAAAACACTAAACCCTAAGCCAACGCACGGCCCGTTCGTCTAATAGACATTAGTACGTGTAGGTCGTCACGCAGCAGATCGAGTTTGAGGTTGATGTTACAGGATACGCACTTCTGTGAGTTCATGTCCTCCCTTTTGTTTTTACGGTTTATACTTCGGGAGTGAAATACATGTGACAATTATTACAAACTGTTACTTACATCGTATGCTTAGCGTATGGAGGGTTTTTACTACTAGATCATGTGAGGGGTGGGTACAACACTTAAAGCCATCAATCCTCGTTGTTAGGACTGAGGGACACAAGAGTGATAGATCTATTTGGGTGTAGCGAGCCCACACCCGTGAGGCCAGGGCGACCCATAGAGCCGAGGCCCGGTAACTGTGCCTTACAGCCGAAGCCCGGTAACAAATTTGCTAGGTTTGAGTCTTCCTGCACCTTTTCACACATACCAATGGCTTTGCAACCCATTGGTGATCTCTTTTTCCTTATTGCTACATACCAGGGACTTTTATTCATACACGAAAGGTTTATACATACTTACTTTTACATGAACTCGCTCAACTTTTGTTGATTTTTCAAACTACATGTATTTCAGGAAATTAATGGATCTGGCGATGTGTGCAATTGTGTTAAGCTGCGTAGGGAATAATGATGTCATCCGGGTTTAGGAGGTGTGACCCTTGCCTAGACAGGTTACACGTCTTTAAACCATGTTTTTATTTAAGTATTTTGTTGTGTCGTATGAACACGTTTTAATTATGTCATGGTTGTATTTTGTTTTATGTGTCGACTTTTAAAACAATGATGTTGTGGTAACTTTTAAAACTTAATGAATGGATGACTATCATATGTTTTCTTTTCATATAGCATTGTTATGATTGTGCTATGGTATTAAGAAGTCACACCAAATAAACCCACGCTTCCGCAAAACCCAGGGTGTTACAGCTTGGTATCAGAGCTTCGATCATAACGAACTAGGATTCTTTCTCGTGTCCAGACTATGATCACTAGGGCTCACAAGAAAACAATTTTACATTGCATACACTAAACGTCCAAATCCAGGATACAAAATATATATATTTTTTTACAAATAAAAGGCACGAATACACTTTTTTCAAAATTCATGGTTCAGTCTTAGAGACTGAGGGAGTTCAGCCTTAGAGGCTGGGGAGGTTCAGCCTTAGAGGCTGGGGAGGTTCAGTCTTAGAGGCTGAGGGAGGTTCAGTCTTAGAGACTGAAGGGTTCAATCTTCGAGATTGGGGAGGTTTTGTCTTAGAGACTGGGAGGTTGGTCTTAGAGACCAAGGAGTTAGTCTGAGAGGCTAGAGAGTTCAGTCTGAGAGGTTGGGAGGGTAGTCTAGGGAGACTAGGAGAATTACTTGTTTGCTTTATTGTGACTTACATGTTTATTTGATTTCATGTTGATATATGTGCATATATGTGATTGTGTTACAGACACCATGGTTTCTTCTTCCGACACAGGAGTATCGGACACAGTGGACCCTATGGCAGTTGTGTCAGACGATGAGATACCATCAGAGGGAGACGTGTATACATCAGACACCACGAGTACAGATGATGATGATTTTCAGCCGTTCGCTCTGCCAGACATCGGAGTTGAGATTCAGCCTGCTGATGGCATTCCTGCTGGGGATCTCCCTCTTGCGGTGATCCTTGCTCCCGTTCTGCTTGCTGCTTTCCCCATGGTGGATGTGCCACTTGATGTCGTATCTGATGACGACATTGATCTGTTCGAGGAGGGTCTGCCTGAGGACGACTATGAGGGCGGGGCCCCGATTGATGCTGATGTTGTCCTTCCTATTGCTAAGGCCCCTGTAGAGGAGGTTCCTCTTGGTTCACCTGTCCCAGACTCGTTGGAGTCTGTGGCATCCGCGTCCCTGCACGACCAGGGTGTGCAGCATCACTCTCCTGACGCTGAACCCGACATGGCGAGGTCAGCTACACCGGGTCCGTCACACGAGTTTGAGTTTGACCATGAGATCGATGACGATTTTGATCCAGTTTTTCCTCCTGACTTCGATCCTGATCATGAGATCGAGTTTATTCGTATGGACCAGCCTTTAGAGGCGCCAGTGGCTCCCATTGATCTGTTGTTTGACATTCCTGCCGATTTTAATATGGACCTTGTTGACCCTGAGCCTGTCATGGCCCAGAGCCCGTTGTTGCTCCTGATCCTGCACCCGAGCCTGACCCTGTTCTTGATGATGCACCAGCTCTTGTACCACCCATTGTTGACCTTCCCGTTGTTGCTCCACCAGTGGTGAATGATCCTGTTGTTGATGTACCTTTACCTGATCCCGTGCCCACATTGATTGATCGTGCACCTTTCGCCGCTCACATAGATCCTCATTATGCTGACACCCGCAACAGCTGGATCGAGGATGATGACGACTACCCACCGTTTGTGCTACCTGTCACTCCTCCCGTAGCACCTGTTTCTGCACCCACTGATATTCCATTGTTCCATCCACACACCACTGATGTCCATCGCACTGATCTTCCCATCACATTCCTCCAGGACATACTGCCACCTCGTCCTGGAGAGGGTTCATCGAGGCAGCCGCCTGTTTCTGTTCCACCTGTACTGTCATCATCTTTTCCGTTTCTGTCACAGTTTCCTCATGTTGTACCACCTGCTGCACCATCTTTCATACCATTGAGCGAGCCATTTTTGTGGACTACGCCCCATGTTATGCCATTATCTGACCCGTACCACCCATTTCATGTGGGGTACACTACGGAGGATATACTTGCGTCGCTGCAGGTATAGCAGGACGCCCTGAGCTGTCGTATTCAGGATTTGGAGAGAGCTCCACGTCCACCTTGTCACTGTCAGACCCCCTTTGCAGCACCGCACACTCCCCGTCCGCTTTCCCCTGATTCAGATGTTCGTTTCTTGACATCTGAGCAGCAGATTGCATATTTGCTGCGCATCTGTCGTGCACTTGAGGAGGACTGGTTGCACATGCGTCGCTTGCTTTTCTCTCGTTTTCCTCCTCCTCCTCCGCCATCAGCATAGACATTTTTGGTTTGATGGAGGTCGATCATTTTGGTGAGAAAGTCGCGATTGAGCCAGCTTACGAAGACTTTTGAGAGATCACACTTTTTGTATATGATAGGTGTAGTTTGACTTGTATTTTGAGGGTGATGTGACCCTATGATATCATTAGATGTATGATGTACTATTAAACATGTAAAACAATATTGTGGTCATGATTAATGAAACTCAATGGCAACGTTCTCACTACATGCTTTGTTGAGTTATTTACTTTATGTTATAACATGTGATGTTATGTGATTGATGAATGTTATTACGTACGCATATTATTTACTTACTATGACCTGACCTACATAATCATCTTTTAGAAGATGCCTCCACGACGCGACCCGCGCATGCCTACTACCGAGGTGGAACTCCAAGGGATAATCGCCGTGGCTATAGCTTAGTATGCTGCCTCCCATGCAGAGACAAGTGGAAATATCTCGAAAAACAACGACAATAACAATCCACCCAATGGTAATGTTAAGTCGTTTGAGATATATTACGATACATTTGGATATTTCTAGCACGTCTGCTAATACCATTTGTAAATTCTAACGTATGTGCAGGGTGCACCTACAAGCAATTCCTCGACTGTAAGCCCGTGAATTTTGACGGCACTGGAGGTGCTGTTGCGTTTGTTAGGTGGGCTGAAAAGACAGACTCTGTCCTAAGGATGAGCAAGTGTGCTCCTGAGCAACAAGTGACCTACATCTCAGGGCTGTTTCTGGATGGTGCCCTATCGTGGTGGAATCTGCAAGTGCAAACTTTAGGAGAAGCGGCAACTTATGCGTTAACCTGGAATGAGCTGAAGGAGCTCATGAGAAGGAAGTACTGCTCGCGTGCTGAAATACAGAAGCTAGAGACTGAGTTCTGGCACCTAAGAATGGAAGGTCCTAAGATTGCGGAATATGTTCAGAGATTTCATGATTTGTCCCATGTAGTGCCGTACATGGTCACGCCCGAGTTTAAACGTGTTGAGCGCTTCATTTGGGGACTGGCACCCTAGATCATGAGTATGGTTACCACGTCCAAGCCTGCAACGATCACTGAAGCCATTGATCTCAGTGTGGCACTTACTGAGGAAGCTATCAGATTGAACAAGTTTTCAGTGTCTGAACCAAAGAAGAAAGAGACTCATGTGGAGTCGTCTGGTGAAAACAAACGGAAATTCTCCAACTTCAAGCAAGAACCAGTAACGTGAGCAAGAAGGGTGAGTTGGGCACACCGGCATGAGCTACAACCGGTGTCGAAAACAAAGGAAAGGGTTACATGGGTACTCTGCCCAAGTGTGATACGTGCCAGCACTATCATTCTGGTCAGTGCAGATTGAGGAAGTGTGATTCATTTTGAAAGAACGGCCACACGAAGGATACGTGTTGGGCCAGAACTGCTGCTGGCCATTGTGGTAATCGAGGTTATGGGAATGGTAATGGAAACCGCCAGCAAGGAGGAAATGGCGGAAATGGAAACCATGGAAACGTTGCGAATCAAGCTGGGAATGGAAATTGCAACCAAAACAACACTCAAGGTGGAAATGGAAATGGAAATGGTCGAGGACCGAGATGTTTCAATTGTGGAGATGTTGGGCACTTTAAGAGGGAATGCCCAAAACTGAATCAAGCTCGTGGGAGAGTATTCAACATTGGAGCAAGGGAAGCGCGCCAGGATCCAAACGTTGTCACTGGTACGTTCCCTATAAACCAACGCTTTGCATCTGTTCTGTTTGATACCGGTGCCGATTATAGCTTTGTATCGTTAGAATTTAAGAAAAATGCTTGGGTTAACTGCTAGTAAGCTAGATATTCCGTACTCAATTGAACTGGCTAATGGAAAGCTAGTTGAAGCGAATGAAGTTGTCCAAGGATGTGTAATTGAGTTGGGAGAACGCGAGTTCACTTTGGATCAACTACCAGTCGAGTTGGGAAGTTTCGACGTAGTAGTAGGGATGGATTGGTTGTCAAGCAACAAAGCAGAGATTGTTTGTCACGAAAAGACCATTCACATCCCAATAGAAGATGGAGAGACAATCGTAGTCCATGGAGAAAAGCGTGATACGCCTCTGAGAATCATTAGCTGTCTGAAAGCTAGAAAGTGTTTACAGAAGGGATGTGTTGCCTTCTTGGCACACATCGTGGATAAAGAAGCTGCTGAGCCGAAGATCGAAGACCAACCAGTCGTAAAAGAATATCCTGAAGTCTTTCCAGAAGACTTGCCAGAATTACCGCCGCAAAGACAAGTCGAGTTCCACATTGACTTAGTTCCAGGCGCCGCGCCTGTGGCTAAGGCACCCTACCGACTTGCGCCTTCGGAGATGCAGGAGTTGTCAACGCAACTCCAGGAGTTGTTAGACAAGGGATTCATCAGACCAAGCTTCTCGCCTTGGGGAGCTCCAGTTTCGTTTGTCAAGAAAAAGGATGGTAGTTTTCGCATGTGTATCGACTACCGGGAACTGAATAAGTTGACAATCAAGAATACGTATACTCTGCCGAGAATTGATGACCTACTTGATCAGCTGCAAGGTTCAAGCTACTACTCAAAGATCGATTTGCGATCAGGTTACCATTAACGGAGGATACAAGAGGAAAGCATTCCCAAGACTGCTTTTAGAACTCGATATGGACATTACGAGTTTCTAGTGATGTCGTTTGGGTTGACAAACGCGCTAGCCGTTTTTATGGATTTGATGAACAGAGTTTGCAAGGCGTACCTCGACAAGTTCGTGATTGTGTTCACCGATGATATTTTGATCTACTCGAAGACGAAGGATGAACACGAACAGCATTTGAGAGCTATCTTGGAGCTACTTAAAAAGGAGAAGTTGTATGCCAAGTTCTCGAAGTGCGAGTTCTGGTTACGCGAAGTCCAATTTATAGGACATGTGGTTAATGGAAATGGAATCCATGTGGATCCCACAAAGATCGAAGCGATAAAGAACTGGGAAACTCCAAAGACGCGAACCGAGATCCCACAGTTCTTAGGTTTGGCTGGTTATTATCGAAGGTTCATCAAGGATTTCTCAAAAATCGCTCAACCTTTGACTTCCCTTACCCAGAAAGACAAGAAGTTTGATTGGGGTGACAAACAAGAAGAAGCGTTTCAGTTGTTGAAGAACAAGCTTTGCAATGCACCGATCTTATCGCTACCCGAAGGAACGGAAGATTTCGTGGTATATTGTGACGCCTCGCGTCATGGTTTAGGTTGCGTGTTGATGCAGCGACAGAAAGTTATAGCATATACTTCTCGCCAGTTGAAGGTTCACGAGAAAAATTATACCACGCACGACCTGGAATTAGGCGCGGTGGTAATTGCGTTGAAGATCTGGCGACATTATTTGTATGGTACGTGATGTACAATCTTCACTGATCATAAGAGCCTGCAGCACATATTTGACCAGAAGGAGCTTAACATGAGACAAAGACGTTGGGTAGAGCTGTTGAACGACTACGAAGGTCAGATCAAGTATCATCTAGGGAAGGCGAATGTGGTCGCCAATGCCCTAAGTCGAAAAGAAAGGATCAAGCCCATAAGGGTTAGGGCTTTAGAAATGATTGTCCAGACAGACCTCTCATTGTGCATTCGTGCCGCACAGAGATAAGCTCTCAAAGAAAGGAATATTGAGGACGAGTATCTCCGTGGGATGGAGAAGCAGTTGGTACCAAACGAGGAAGGAACTTTGTGCTTCATGAAACGAATTTGGGTTCCTCTGTTTGGTGGATTGAGAAAGGTCATTTTCGATGAAGCTCACAAGTCACAGTACTCGATTCATCCAGGAGCAGATAAGATGTACCAAGATCTTAAGGATTTCTATTGGTGGCCAAGGATGAAAGGCGATGTTGCGGTATATGTTAGCAAATGTTTAACGTGCTCCAAGGTAAAAGTCGAATACCAGAAGCTTTCAGGT